>NC_056734.1:100054303-100206803 GCF_019279795.1 Protopterus annectens
TGAAACAGGAGACCGAAGAGAAATATTAATGTTTTGAAGGACACTAAGGGACAAAATAAGTAAAGTTACTAAAACATTTCATTATATAAACTGTAGGTTACATTATAAAACAGTTCTGTAGAGTATGCAGAGGTATTTTAAATGAGACAGAGGGAGTTTTAACAGTGACTGGTGCATGCTAGTATCAAGGAAGAAATAACTTTCTCTTAGTTGTAATGACTTCATCCTTTACACTGTAACAAGGTAATAAAGGATGGAAAGTAAATATAATGCTGTGATATTGGGTCGCTGGAGATGTAATCGTATGGACCATGTTACATCCCCATTAGCATATGCTTTTAGATGAAAAATGTAGGTGAACAGAAATCTAAAAGTGATATTTAACATTAAAAAAACATGCCAGGGTGGACAATCAGCAAAATATCACTGGAAAGGAAAAGGGAATTGCAAGACAGGCTTAACATTGACAGAAAAGGGAAAACATATTTGTAGCTATTAAGAGGACACTAGCAGGGGAGGAGGATTACATTGGCATGCAAGTATATTCTATCTAAAACTGCCGTTACAGAGTTTAGGTGAATTCTGGAAGAAACAATCAGCTTTCAGCAGAGATTACGTATGGGTGAAGAATGGAACTTGATTTGTACTGGTGAGGAAGCATCACTGGACCTAAAAGGGAAATAACAAAAGAGAGTAGACTGCTAAACAAACATATGAAGACCATTTGGTATGGAATATGTGGAAGGAGAGCTGCATAAAATGATAACTTTCTCCCGGGTGCTTTTTGAGGAGTAAACCTTGCATAGTTGTTTCTACCTTGCATAGTTGTTTCTATCTTAAAGGTATGCAACAGCCACAGTTTAGTATTTTGGTGTAAGAGCACCTAGGACACAAGTTGACCTTTCAGTGACATAAAACCATTTTAGACACTGCAGGCACAGTGGTGAGCTCTGCCAGCAAGGAGGGAATTTTGTGCTGAGTAAAGGTATTCACTGCCTTGGCTGCAACTTCCATTTGCGGGGGGGGGGGGGGGGTTCTCAAATCCTGCTCAGCTTGTCTGCTATATCCTTCAGCCCCGATGGAATGTAAATAACTTTGGAGGAGCAGTTTGTGCAGAGTTGCTAGCTGACAAGCTACCATAACTATTCTGCAAAGGGGTAAAATTTGGCTTCCCTGTGTTTGCTTATGTAGCACATTACTTATAGGTTCATAGGTAGGTACTAGGCTATCGGCCCAAGGACCTACATAAGCCTAGCCAGCAAGGTACCATAGCTTACGCCACCCAAGAAAGTTATTTTCCTGTGCCACTGTCCAGCAGAGATACAGAAGTGATCCCCGGGGTGTATTTCCTATTTCCCATCCACTCATCAAGATTTTACTTGAAGAGTGCTAATGAAGAACTTTGCCATAGATGGGTATCTTGTTCCAGAGTATAGGAAGTCTCTGGGACAGGAATCTATCCCTCCAGCGTGTCCTGTTTATTGTGGTGACCAAGGTTTAGGTCCCTAGAGCGTGTAGCTTGGAGGGATTGGGATTTCTTTAGGTGTAGCATGTCCAACAACTCTGGGTTTGACACAGCTTTATATGTTAGGCAGAGATCACCTCGGCGTAGGCGATATGCTATGGAGTAAAGCTGGAGTTTTTTGAGGCGGTCAGTGTGTTGTTTTCTGTGATTAATAGTAGAGGTCTTGGAAAGTATTATTTATTAGGGCCATTGTTCCTTTGATATTTATGTTTTTAATATAGGAGTGGGTGTGGTGGAGTCCAAACTGATTTGAAGAACCACTGAATTCTCCTCATGTGTAGTCTGATCAAAGGAATAATTAGAATTGTAGAAGCCATGAAGACTAGGATCCAGATACATTTCCTGGCAAATGCCAGGGATTGGTAGGAAAACATCAGAAACTTTTCCTTGTAAAACCTCACTTTGTTCTGGGGAAGAAAAGCCATGGTGTGGGTCTGGAGAATCCTGCTTCTCATTCAAGTCTACAGCGCCTTTTTGTATTCATGGTGTGGGTCTGGAGAATCCTGCTTCTCATTCAAGTCTACAGCGCCTTTTTGTATTCTTCCAGTGAGCACCATAGCTCCTTATGGCGTCCAGACAGTGTTTGGGTCACCGATTAACGTCCCCTTATTCATATTTTCATAACCAAGAGACCTACATGCTATTTAGAGGAATGGTGTGAAATGTCCTGGTGGGAAGAATGAAAAGTACATTATCAAAGTGCAATTACAGTACACTATACTGGAAATATTGGTAGCTATTTACTAGTAATTATGAAAATATGAAATACTTTTATATGTACTTAATATATTTCTAAAACGGGGTGACTTGCATACTACTGAATGGCATCATATGAAATCTTAGATGATGTTGAAAACGGTTATTGATATTTGGACTCCAAACTGCACCCCAGAGATATGCAGAGTTATTTATATTGTTCTGCACCCCAGAGATATGCAGAGTTATTTATATTGTTCAATATACATGTAAACACAATTCTTCACATTTCTGCAAATATCTCAGTAATCATGCACATAGAAAGGAACTTTCTGCTGTCATGTGAAAGCTTATGTCTAACTATCAAATTTAAGTTGACAACATGCATTTAGGTTTTACAGTTTCCAAGATAAGATCAGTTGTTTGTGAAACATTAGAGAAAAATATCACTTTGAGCTGTATGCATAATAATATGCAACACGGATGTAAAAACTATCACAGTGATGACAATTAGCAATGCAATAAAGACTCTAAGGAAAAAATTGGTACTGTTTTAATAGCTTTGATTGTTCACATAATAATTATTTACATTTATTTGTGTTGTTTTCCCCAGAAAATACATGGACTACAAAGGTGTGTGCGGGCTGCAAGAGGTGTGACATTCCACATCACACAGGACTTTAACGAGCTATAATGTGTTAGACTTCCCGAGGGCAGGTGGCTGGCTGACTATCAGACAAACTGATGAAGGTTAGCGAAATAGGAGGTACAGCAGCAGGTTGAGGAAAATTCATACGTAACAAATCATATTTCTTTTTGATTCTTTTTGACATAGTTTCAGAAAAAGACAGCTCTTCAGGTGAAGAATCTGAAGAAAAACTTTCCTCAGAGTCAAATTTTGCAGAGATCATCTGCTCCCTCCTCTGATGCAGACAAGTGTGTCTTCATGCCCTAAGATGACATGCCTTATCCTCAGTCCGTAGTGGTTTGGCAATACCACAGCGACTGTAAGAAACTTGACTTGTGGTTCAAGGATCCTAATATGGCTGCAGCAGAGTGACTCACTGGCAACTGAGATGAAGGGGAAACAGAGGTCAATACTGAAACCTCCTAACTTTTCACTTCTTGCACATCTGTGAGGGAATGAATGAAGAGCCAGAGCCCAGGTCCATGTCTCTACTAAAAAGAATGCTTGAAAAGTAGCTAGCAAAGCATGGAATACTGTTCTTCCCTCCTAAATAAAATTTCAAAGTTGGAGGTAAAATTTCAAGAGACAACCACCCAAAACATTCGCCTTCACCTTCCAGCAACATATTTTAACAAAAAATTCAAACTTCTCATCACAAAGGTTGATACAATGGAAGGTATTCCCCAATAGGGTACTTATCTGCCCAACTGCTGACAATCTGCCCAACTCTAAAGAACAGCCTGCTGACAAGTCCACAAAAAAGAGCCCTCTTCCACAGCAACAAAGTTCTGAAACTTTGACAGCTAAAGCCTTAGAATATGGACTGTTGACTACTCCTTGGCAGTTTACATCTTATATAGCTTAGGCTACTGCAACAGTGAAGTAATGGATGACCACATACATACGAGTTACCTTGGCACTGTAAAGCCCAATGTACAAGCTTAATTTGCCAAGGGATTTTGAATAAGATTTTCTTAAAAAAAAAAAAAACAAAGATGATTCTGGAAGAATGGAGTGGAGATTGATATGAATACAAGCAGGCTGTTTCATGTGTAGATATACAACCTCTATGGGGACGCTTATCTGGTTCCAGGAAGTAGGCTGACTGACTCTGATTGCTGCAAATATCATAGAGATAAGCACACGTGGAATCAGCCGATACACCCATGCCTTTGCGACCTGAAGTTGAGGGGGTTAAAGGTCTAGAAGTTAAGCTGGCCATTTGGGCTACCTGCACACAGGACTTCTCAAGTGAGGACTATAACAGTGAATACTGCGATAAATACCAAGTCAGCAGCAACCTACATAAAAATATTGTGATTCAAATTCACAAGAAGTGATATTACAAGTAATAATCCAATCTAAATAAGGATGGATGGGGGAGTAAAACAGAAAACGTCATCTAGTAAACTATGTGATGGGTGACATACTGAATAATAATCCAATCTAAATAAGGATGGATGGGGGAGTAAAACAGAAAACGTCATCTAGTAAACTATGTGATGGGTGACATACTGAATTAGAAAGAGCAATGCCTGTTGGAGAACATTCATCAATGTGCTTAGGTCAAAACAAAACAAAATGTTATCAGTCCATCCCTATAGCCACTGTGAATCTTCTTTTATGCTATGCTCAACCAGAACTCACTGCCACAATCGCTTGAACGAAGCTAGGTGCATGAATGTGGGGACAACAACATGGGCTAAAACTTAATATGTCATCAACAAGGCAACTCAAAAGCCAGAACGTCTTTAAGAAAATGTTTTCAAATGCATACAGGATAAGCAATTTAAAAACTCCCTTCTCCAAGAATTCAGTACCCTTTATAAAAGATTTTGTAGGAATTCCCAAATTTGCTATGTTTGCTGTTAATATCAGCAAAACAGGAAAATCCACACTATCCTTTTTAGCACAGTCTGACATATTACCTAAAAGGGTGACACTAGATTACAGCACAGCACATGCTTTAGCAAGCATATCAACATGTATGTTAGAGCAAATTGTTCTCCAACTCAGTATTCTTAAAGGATAGTGGTAACCAGAAAAATACACTTCTTACAGTTAAATATGTGGTTTCAAGTGCCAGAATGTTGGAAAATATTTACTCACCCTTCAAAGACTGGGCAAGAGGCCAAGCTTCACTGAGGCCTATTGAATACAAATGCCAGATAAGAAAAGCAGCAGTGTGTGCAATAATGGTAACAAAAACGCAGTGTATGTTCAATAATGGTTAAAAACAAAAACAATGAATAACATCAGAGTATGCTTTCCCAGAGACCACAGAAACTTCCAAAATTCAAGGATACATTGAATAAAACATAACAATGAACCACCAACATATACTCGACACTCATAATTCCTCATGTTCAAACAGGAACTCATTACAAAAGCTTTATGAAAACTGTGAAGTTCCCACTCTGGGCCAGTAATCAAGGAGCCTGAATCCTCACCACTGACACTGGAGAGGGATGTCCACTTGGAAGAAAAAATGGATGCACCCAGTATTTCCAGATGCAGATCTCTCCATCAAGCACAATTTCCCTTAAGAGCACACTAGGAAGACACACAGCACAGGGTCTGGGTTTCACTCTCCCCAGGTCCCCAGTAAGACTCTCCACTGGAAGAGCTGTAGAGTTAAGTCCCCAGCCAAGTCCTCCACCACTCTCTCTGTGAAACCAATGTTTCTTGTACCTGCTCCAAGTAGGTGATACACATACACACACACACACACACATCTAGGAAAGGCTGGCACAGGTTTACTAGCTATGCCCCCGTCTGCCCAGCCTCCAAGGTAGTTACTGCCACCAGACACTCCCAAGCCAGTTAATCTAAGGCTCTTACAAGGGTACCCCCAAGCCAGGTACTCTTAAGGCTCTTACAAGGGTACCCAATTATACAGAGTAAATTAATATTAATATGAATGGCAGTTTGGCCAATGCAGTAAGGTTTTCATGAGTTGCCACAGAGTCACTGAACAGATATGACTACTCTCAAAGGTTAAAATATTATCTAAAGGCCCAGCCACAGAGAAAAGTTTAAATATATTTAATAATGGATAATAAAAGAACATGAAAATAATAAATATCTATTTACAATAAACACAGAGTTTTAACCACAGGAAATATTAAAACAATGTAGATAAACAGATTCACACAGATACAGAAAAACAGTACTTAACCAATCTCACTATATTTCCTGACTAATCTAAAGAGTTACTATTCCCTGGCCACTTACTAGTGCAAGGCAAGATGAATGATCCTTCTGCGTCAGGTTTTCAAAACAGAATGTCATGAGACTTCCGTCTCAACAAGTATTAAAACATTATTTTAGTGATGGATTCCAGAATGACATCACATACATCTGGTCATCTGACTCCTGCTTCCCATTCACCCACCCCCCCACTGCTAGAAACTGCTAGGATTTAGCACCTATCCATCAATAATACACACACACAGCCCAAGATCTGCTCCAGCAAGTCATAAAACCATAAAGCACTCCCACTCTTCCTACGGGAGGTAATGAGCCTATCATAGTACTTACAGACACTTCTTGGCTTCATTCAAAACTGTGAGATAACATCTTTATGGCATGGGCCCAGTAATTTAATTTCTTAATATTTTTAAAGTTTGAGATTAACCGCTTCTCTTCAGGCATTCTCTGTTAAAACATACATTTAAAATGGTTACAATAATGCATTTACATTTCTTTTTCTGTCCAGCAGGATACATTGTTGATTCATTTTTAACACAAGCAACTTTACAAATCAGTTTGATATACAAATGACATAGAATTCTTGACAAAATTCCAGGTAGCTGTGTTCGCATATATTGCACATCCACTGCCCTACGTCTCCTGGCACAGCACACCTCACATCATCACAAAAAACATTTACAGATGGATGTGTAGTTCTAAAAGTCTGTTACATAGGCACATGCCAGAAGATAGGCAGATGACAGACCTGCAGTACAACATTGTGCAGTGGTGACACAGTACAATAGGGCACTGTGTACATAGAAAATGATTCAGATTTTAACAAATAACATTCCAAAATTGAAGTTGGAGGGGAAAAAGGTGATACTAACTTCTAGTAGACATGAAACACTAATCAATTTGTGTTAACTATAAATCATGCAAGTTTCAGATTACCCTGCACCATCAATACATGACATCAGTTAACACTACATGGTCCTACTAAAACATCAAGAAATAAACACACATTTTTTTTCTATTATTTCCTTGACTGGTCACGAGACTTGGCAACACTAATGGCATTTCCGACTGGAGCTACAGCAGATCTGCATCATTTAACTCAAAGTGTGAGTCTCAGGTGATTGCTGCTCAATGAAACAGTATTTTGCATTAAGAAGCATGCAAGGAGACTCAGCTATCATGGTACTCAGTTTGCCACTACTATTTATTGAATACAGAAACCATAACTAAACAGAGCTGGTACCAAATAAAAAAAAGACAGCATTAATGCACTGTAGCAGATGAATGCAAGTCATGCCTGTATACTCATACAAAATCTTAACTCTCAACTGCTACCATTTAGGCTTGCACCCCCTATATTTATTGATCTTCCTCAAAGTCAGACTTGTTTTGATGGACATACCTTATTAATAAATAAAACGTATATAAAGATTCCTATCACTAGGTACAGAAGGGCTGTTATATGAAGACATTCTGTTGTGAAAAAATAATTAAGTGCTCCTCCTCCTGATCCAGTGACACGATTTAAAAAGCCAGTGCTTTGATTTTTAATGCTCCAATGATAAGAAGTATGGCTAGAACTGTATGCAGAGCAAGACACGCCCCCAATGTAAGTCAGTTATGCTAAAAATAAAAAAAAAAAACTATTCTGGATCAGGCAGCTAGGGGAAATACATTTGTCTTATGGTGCAATTCAGAGACAAAACGTTAAACTAGTGAAGAAATACAAGACTACATGTTGCAAGTATTGTCCCAAGTAGCATGAGATGTGGGAACAGATAACTACCATCTTAACAACCACTTGTCTGCAAGTGTGTTACATAAAACATGTCAAGTGAGATAAACTTATGAAGTGCTTAAGATGAGTCTGCTGGCAAATGTGACTTCCAAGGGCCCCAAGAAAAATGTCAATCTGGCACAGAAAACCCAGATGAGTAATAACTAACATATTCTCCTTATCTACACAGTGAAAGACACCCTTATGGAGCACTTTTCATATTTAAATATGATTAACAACACAGAAACAGGACCCCGTTATACGACGGAGATGGGCGTGTTCCGAACTGTTGTTATAAAACAACATCGAGGATATAACCGTGACAACAGGCCTGTACCTCAGAATTCAAGACCTGTCACCAAACCAGAACAGCGGGTCACCTCGTTATTCATGACATGTAAGACGTATAGAAAAAAACACAATGCTACAATGTGTACATACATACTTTAAAATTTCAAATTACATACTAAACACCACGACAGTTTGATTCTATGAATATTACCAACATCCTGCTCTACTACTGTTTTAATGTTGATCAGCTATGTTTGAGATCCTCAAGCATACCTCTCAACCTCTTAGAGAAAAAAAAAATCTGGACAAAACCTAAATGATTGGGGGGGGGGGGCAGATTTTAAATATTGCTCTTACAAAACTTAGAAAGTTGATAGAATAATAGGTTTTGCATTAGCATGAATTTTCTGAAGGATGTGGAGTCGTAAACTCAAATGTTTGTCATCATGTAACGACTTCAGTCCTCAGCTATTTGCTAGGAAGGAACAGATTTTAGGAGGTACACACCAAAACTATTTGGCAAAAATCTGGACATTCTGTGAAAATCTGTACAGTTGAGCGGTATGCTCAAGTTCACTGCTAGTAGAACTGTCTAAATGGTCTAGACAGTACAACCGTTACATGAATCGATGAACAAAACTCTACTACTACAACCTTCACTGTAACAGAAACTGAATCTTTAATTCCACAACACAGTGGTAAAAAAGTCATGACATATAGACAGTGCAGACTCCTAACATATAAAATCCGGTCCAATATTTGGTGGGGTGGAGGAGGGGAAAGACAACGAACTCAATAACCTCGCGCACATGATGCGCGAGTTTAGAGCTATGACGACGGCAAACGTCAGCCGCTCTAAGGCTTTGAGTGGAAATTTCCAACTATATCATTGGGGGGGGGGGGGGGGGGGGGGGTTGCTGTTGTGCACCCCATCCCGATTCACAAACACTGCGTAAAATCTAATCTCCACATTTCTTTCCTCCATATGGAAGCCAAAACTCAAAGACCGTTTTCGCTGTCCATCGTAGAACACTGTAAAATATAAATGTGTGCAATACTGAAGAAAGAGGCCAGGCATTAACCCGATGCATCATACGTATGCAGGTAAATAATGCACATTAATGTATTTGCAACTGTGACACTTACCCTCCAGCAAACAGATGCACCAGTGTCTCTCTCTGGCTCATTCTCTCTCATTCTTCTCCACCCCTGCAGACAAGAGGAAGCTGCAGCAGGAGTGGGGTATAGAAATCAGACAAAATATCGCTATGATGTAAATATCTTTCGTCTGCTTGCCCTGCGTTTTTATCCTGGTCTCAGTAGGCGCCTCTCTTGACCCGATCCAAGTGCTTCTTTGAAATGCCCCACCCCAAGGCCCACCTCCAATACCTAGAAGCACTTTTACTTAATGAGGATAGAATGTCAACATAAACATACAACCCAGAAATACGGACCCTTTCCTAGTGACTACAGGAATCCTATCATTCACGAAGGTATACACAACACACGCGCACTGCCGCTTTCACTTTTCTCTGACTTGGTCAGACAGGCTACTGCTTGATATGAATATTAAAATCACAGGGACATAAACAGAGATTTTTATTCGCCATTGAGTCTAATACGTCACGAAGCCGTCTCTTGTCATGCCTGCTTCACGTGATCATAGGAATCCGTTTTCAATGAAGCAAGTGGTGTGGCTTGGTTCGCAAGGACTGCATGGCTAGGAGACTATTCCATAAATGATACGTTTCATACACCTTGCACAAAGTAATGGATTACCTTTTTACACGTGCTAACCACGAAGTTATTAGATCCCAAGTCTCACGCAATAAGGGACATCTATCATTTTTAGGTATCTAAAACATTCTGTACGACTGGAAGAAAGATATTTTGCATATCGCCAGATTATATTTTAAAAATATACGTTAGTAACAATATATATAGTGATTTACAGTTCACAATCACTAGCAATCTTTGTGCCTGTGGTTCTGCAGTACCTCAGATTTGCAGTCTCAACTGTCAAGTTTTGACGTTCGTACCTCTCAACTGTCCAGATGTTTCCCTCATAATTGTGTTCTGTTTCTCCAAAAGTTGTGGTTCTCTAGCAAATCGTTTAGGACTGAAGTAAGAAAATAATGACAGAAATTTGAGTGTTAGACTTAATATCTTGCAGAAGATTCATGTTAATGCAAAACCTGTTATTCTATCAACTTTTTAAATTTGTAAGATTAATATTTTAAAACCGTCAATATTTTCGGGCATTTGTCCCCAGTTATGTATGGTTTTGTCTATTAAGAGGTTGAGAGCTATGTCTGCACAGTTACTTATCGCACAGGCGGATGTCACAAAACTAAGTGAAGTTAAGCTTGTAGGCTGTAGCCGTACAGCAGTATACGGTGCTGCACAAAGAAGTCAAGTTTCAATATGGAAGATACCAAATGCAACTTGTTTTTGCTTTGAAGAATTACTTAATGAATCTATGAAGTCCTACACATGTCGTATAAATCTTCTTTCGGAAAACCCTCAAGTTAATGAGGAAACATTTTAAGTGTGGTACCACAGCCCAGAGCTCTTGGAATCTCGCAATATATACTTAAAGCTCCTGGACACACGGGATGTACAGTAATGACAGTCTGTAGTAGTTAGGTATTTTCTGCAGTCTATAGCAGATTTTAACATACAGATCCAACACAGTAAATATGCCAGACAATAAATCACAAAATAAGTGTCTTTATATTCAGGTAAAAGCATATTAGAACAAAATAAGATTCCTTATGAAGTATATAATGCTTTTTACTATTCTATAGTAGACAACTATTAGTGTTACATCTTTGTAACTATACATAATGTCACTAACACCTGCTTTTGGAGGACTTCCAAGATGGCTGCACACTGAGTAGCAGCATAACTCTAGCTCTCCCAGTGTAAAAACAGAAACTTAACAGAGAAGCCCAGTTATGACCCATCAGAGGGACATTTATAAAGGATGCCTTAAAGTTGTCCACAAAGTCACATAATCACAGCTGTGTGTGGCATCCAAGTGCTACACCTATGCTGACTGCTCTGGCTGCTACATCAGTTGCTATACATCATTGTTTCAGTAACTAGCTAGTAAGTGTACTGCCTGGATGCCAGGAAAAAAAAAAGAAATACTGAGCACTTGAAAAAATCAGCTACAAAGAGTGAGGAATAAACTGGGTAAAGTTCAGCAGCTGTTCAGCAGAAAACAATGTAACTTCCAGACATTCCAGGAAGCTACAGGAAGATATAAGACAACTGCACATAGACCTGGTTAAAATAAACAAAACACAGATGGAGTATATCAACACAAACATCAAAAGGCTGGAAGAATGGAAGAAGCTTTAACAGATAATTTAGATGAGGTGATAAAGCTGCAAAAATCCGAGGTTGAAATGAAGAAAAGGCTGGCTGAATATGAGACTGCTCAGGAAGAGAATGTTTAAAAAAATAGAATTAGAGGACAGAGCACGTAGGGAAAACCTGAGATTTTTAGCTATACCAGAGAAGCTGGAAGGAACAGACTGCATTCATTTTCTGAAAGCACAAATAAGCAACTGGACTGGTATTACATAGCAGGAGTTGTTAGCTGAAAGGACACATTGTGTGTATACTCCAAACCTGGCTATGAGAAAGCAACCGTAACCTAGATCTTTAACAGTAAAAATGCAATCCTGCCAGCAGAAGGAGTTGATTCTGACAAAATTGTGGCAGAAGAACAAAATACTAAAAGTGGGAGACGGCAGAGTGGTTGTGGAGAATGACTACTCATTGTACACCAGGCAGAAGAGGAGTAAATTCATTCCACTATTCAGGGAATGTCGAGATGAGGTATGAGATTCAAACTGCTGTACCCAGCTATCTTCAAGTTATTCTTCCCTGGTGGGACAAAATCCTTTTCAGATGAAGTACATGCTAAGGAGGAAATACAAAAGTTTGTTCAACAAAACGTGAGCTGTGAAACACAAGGAGATTATGCTTCTTGTTCTTCTGGTAATAAAGACCACAGAGAAAACTGTTGGAGAGAAGGAAGGGAGCACAAGAGTTGACATAGAAGAATTGAGAGTATGTTGAAAATGAAGCAGAGTCAGGATCTGGGAGATGGAGATGAACAGTAGTAAAGCCATTAACTTAATGAGGGATTACAGTGCAATGATTGTATTGCTGAAATATGACAGAAGAGAAAAATCTGCAACTATTGGACTTTTTCAGAATTTGTTGGATTTGTGGGGGACATTAAAGTATATGCCCTACTTCATGTCATTAATGTTCAGAAAATTCTTTGGGGAGGGGAAGAGAGGGGAGAAAGTTAAAAGTAAGTAAAGAAAACATTTTTTTTCTTAATAGTACTATTTTTGTGGTGTATGGTTTTCCTTGTATGCTATAAAGTAATGTTTTATCAGTTATTTTGGGAGTGTAATGGGGATTGTAAATAGGTGCTGCTGTTCTTTTTTTTCTTTCTACCTTCTCTCTTTCTTATTGTTCAGTTTTAAGAAAATTAGGCACTGCAGTGTAAAAAAAAAACTGGTTAAAAGAGCATCTCCAAAGAAAAACTAACATGCACATGGGGGGGGGGTGACTGGATTAAGGACCTTAGATTGATTTAGTAACGTTTTAAGAAAAAGCAAGGAAATGAAAAAGAATATTGAATTTTATGAGTTTTTTTCTAGCAAATGAATATATGCCTAGTAGCAGTTCTGTATTTGGTCCTCATGTCTCCATGGAAACAGTCTGATAAAGAGAAGTTGATTGTCTGGTTCTCATGTCTCCATGGGGACAGTCTGATAATGAGACATTGGCTGTCTGGTTCATATGTCTACATGGAGACAATCTGATAAAGAGAAATTGGTTACAGTCTTGTGAAAAGTGATTGGCTGGAAAAAAACAAAAGAAAAACTGGCTAGGAGATAATGTTCTCTGAAGGCATTCACAGGATAACATAAAATAATTTAGCACTTAGTAGAAGCACATGCTGCACCATGCATCTTACCGTGGATAACCTTTCTTTTAGGTTAACTCAAGTCTATGAGTGTGGCTGTCAGTTTGGGACAGTTGTTCCTGTTAAGAGGGTTAACCTTCAATATTTGAAGATGTACATATTTTTGTGTGTTATTATTAAATTAATAGGTTGTATGGGTATTGTTTTTTTTTTAACTTGAGGGCTTTCAATAAAACAAAAAGTTTTGTAAGATGTCACATAGGCTCAAATGGATATGACAAGAAACAATTATATAAGAGTTCAACCTGCCAAACAGTGTATGCATGTAACACAAAAGCTGGAACTAGACATTTAACAAAAAAGGTGTTATATATAATAGGTGGAAATAACATTTTAATACAATTGTGTTTTCTGTAATGTCTTTAAATGTCAATGGTCTCATAGATAAATACAAAAAAGAAAGAATAGTGAACTATATTAAAAAATGAGTGCAAATAGCTATGTTACAGGAGACGCACTTGGAAAGAACTGAACAAGTGAATTTACTGCACGTCAGAGCAAAATCCCATGAAGGGAGGACATCTCTGATCAACATTAGCAGAAAACTACGTTCTCTCATAAAAACATCCAAGGCCAGCTTTGAGAGAAAAATCACTAAGGACACTAAAGATAACCACAAAGCCTTCTTCAGCTATGTTAGAAACCTGGGCGGAAACCCTTAGATATGCTCAGAGTTGGTTCACAACAACAAAAAATACACTAAACCCACAGATATTGCCAACATTCTGGCTGACAGGTTCAGTGCAAATTTCTCCCCTCCTTCACCCCCAAAAGAAGAAATACTTATCCCAGCTGAATGTAATCTCCCTGTCATCTCAGATGTCCAAGTGAGAACCGCCATAAACAAAGCAAAAAATACAGCATCAATGGGACCTGACGGTATCCCGGGTTGCGTGTTACGTGAACTCCAAGAGGAGCTAAACCCACACATAAAAATGCTATTTAACCTTAGCCTTACTTCGGGATATGTACCTGAACACTGGCGTACAGCAACAGTGGTCCCACTCCACAAGGGGGTGCCTCTGCAGACCCTGGAAACTACCGCCCCATAAGCTTAAGCAGCCTGGTCTGCAAAGCTATGGAAAGAATCATTATGGAACTCATAAACAGAGACATAGGGGACCTACAGACACTTGACCCCACCCAGTTTGGCTTTGTAAAGGGCAGATCCTGCCTTTTAAACCTGGTTGACATTTTCAAAACAGTCACTAGAGCCATTGATGAGGGCAAAGCAGTCCATACAGCATACCTGGACTTGGCTAAGGCCTTCGACACAATACCCCACTCAGGCATCATAGATAAGCTCAACAGCTTAAAAGTAAACCCTTATGTCACTAGATGGGTTGCAAACTGGCTAGAGGACAGAACCCATAAAGTTAAAATCGCTGGAGCAATGTCAGACTCAAAGCCAGTCACAAGTGGTGTCCCACAGGGATCTGTCCTGGGACCCCTCTTGTTCAGCATTTATTTCTCAGACGTTAAAGCAAACATGGGAGGGCTGTGGCTGACAAAGTTCGCAGATGACTGCAAACTAGGCGCCATAGTCGATACACCAGCAGAACACACATCCTACAAAAAGGACTCACAGAAACGGACAACTGGTGCTGGAGTCACGGCCTTAAACTAAATGCCAAAAAATGTATAGTCATCCCCTTTGGGAAAAACAAAGTACCCACAAATTATCACATAGACAGCAACCCACTGAGTATGGAAAAAGTAATCAGAGACCTAGGGACCCAAGTCGACAGCGACCTCTCATTTGACACCCACATTGCCAAAGTGGTTAGAAAAACATTCTACCTTGCACACCTCATCATGAAGGGATTCACATCCAGATCCAAGGATGTCATTGTACCCCTATATTCCTCCCTCATCAGACCCATGATTGAGTACAATGCCCCATTTGGTATGTACTTTACCCGGCATTTGCAACAGCTGGAGAGACCACAAAAGTACCTCACCAAGAGGATCAAGGGTCTCCAACATATGTCTTATTCTGCCAGACTAAAGAAACTTCAGCTCTATTCAGTAGCATACCACCTGCTCAGAGGTGATCTCTGCCTGATGTACAAGGCCATGTCCAATCAGGATCTGATGGACATGCTCCACCTCAAAAAATCCAAATCCATCAGGACCACGAGAGCTAAAGACTTAAACCTCGGCACAAGTATGAATAGGACATGCTGGAGGGATAGATTCATAACACAGAGGCTTCCCATGCTTTGGAACAAGATCCCAGTTCATATTAGGCAGAGCCCCTCACTGACTCTCTTCAAGAGAAATCTTGATGAGTGGATGGGAGATCGTAAGTTTACCCCAGGGGTCACATCTGTGTCACTGCTAGACAGGGGCACAGTAAACTAATTCTATTATATAAGGGGACCTTCATTGTGTCACTACTAGACAGAGGCAAAGTATTCTAAATTTATTCTGTACATTTTTTGTACCATTTCATGGGGTGGCAAAAGCCACATCACTATGGCTAGGTTTACAAATGCCCCAGGGCAGATAGCCTAGTACTATACTATGAAACTATGAAACTAAACTATGATAAAGAAAGGCTTTAAGGATGGTTATTCAGCAGAATACCTGGGACAAGGGGAAAGAAGGAGTACTTATATTAATTGCCAGAGGAGCTCCAATACTGAATGTAGAGGATAAAAAAGATAATGGCAGATTTGTAGTGTTAAGGGGGTACTGGCAAGGGGGGAGGATTACTCTGGCATGTATTTATATTCCACCTAAAACTGATATAATGGAGCTTAAGAAAATTCTGGGAGAAATAATCAGTTTTCAGCAAGGGATATCACTTATAAGTGGGGACTGGAATTTGATTTGCAGCAGTGAAGATGTGTCTGGGGGGCCCAGAAGGGAAAGTATAGGTTCATAAGTTTATAGGTAGGTACTAGGCTATCGGCCCAAGGGCCTAAGTATGCCTAGCCAACAAGATTCCCTGGCTTATGCCACCAAAGAAAGTTAACTTCCTGTGCCCCTGTCGAGCAGAGCCACAGAAGTGATCCCCGGGGTGTATTTCCTATTTCCCATCCACTCATCAAGATTTTTCTTGAAGAGTGCTAATGAGGAACTTTGCCTGACATAGATGGGTAGCTTGTTCCAGAGTATGGGAAGTCTCTGTGACAGCAATCTATCCCTCTAGCATGTCCTGTTTATTTTTGTGACAAGGTTTAGGTCCCTAGAGCATGTAGCTTGGAGGGATTGAGATGTCTTTAGGTGTAGCATGTCCAACCACTCTGGGTTTAACAGCTTTATATGTTAGGCAGATATCTCCTCAGAGTAGGCAATATGCTACAGAGTAAAGCTGGAGTTTTTTGAGACTGTCAATGTAGGGCATCTGTTTGAGGCCAGTAATCCTCTTTGTGAAGTACTTCTGTGGCCTTTCCAGCTGCTGCAGATGTCTTATGAGGTACATTCCAAAAGGGGCATTGTACTCTACAATGGGTCTAATGAGTGCCGAGTAGAGGGGAACAATGACCTCTTTTTTCCTGGATGAGAACCCTTTTGTGATGAGGTGTGCCACATAGAAGGGTTTCCTGACTACTGTGGCGATGTGATTATCAAAGGAGAGACTACTGTCCACCTGGGTCCCAAGGTCTCTTATCATACATTCAGCATTAAGTAGACTGCCGTTTATGTGGTAGTTCATGGGTACAGAGTAACAAAGGAGGGTAGATTTTTGAAAAAGAAATTATGAAAATATTTGGCATGGAAGATGTGAATTCAGTAATAGGAGTTCAGTGTGAATTTACAATTTATTCTCCCATTTATTGTAACAAATATATACAGTTTCCCAATGCTTTACATTTATTTTATATTCTATTTCCCTGATGCTCTACTCAATCTGCTTTTGAGTTCACATAGATAAATAGACACCTTTAAGTACTGACCTGGGCTAGCTGGTTGATTGTTTTTCTCTTCTCAAAGCTTTCTCCAAGTCCTGGTTCATAGCCTCCCCCTCTTTTCTTGTTCTCCTAACATAATTCTGTTGTAAATTTCCTAGCCCTGTCAAACATGTTTTCTCGCAGCTTTCTCCAAGCCCTGGCTCTTAACCCCCACTTCTCTCGATCTCCTAGCATAATCTTATTGTAAGCTTCCCAGCCCTGTCAATCCTGTCTATTCCTTCCCTCTTCCTCTTGAGAGTTTACTTATTCCTCCCTGAGCTGCGGCACCATCTTTAAATACTTAGACCATCTGCTCCCCCTCCAGATTTCCTACCTTACTGATAGTTTTCTTTCCAGATAGCAACTCTGCCTTTGGTTTCAACCTGCTGCGTTCACCCTCGCTATGCTCTGTTGGCCCTTGCTAAGCTCAGGCTCATTCCACCCTCTGCCCTACCCCCATTCCCACCCACCCCACATCAGTTACATTTATACTTACTGTAGCTCCTCCCCCACCCTACCATCCAGTTATACCCCTCCATTTCCCCACTTATTGCAACACTAGCCATACTTCTTCACTTCCCCTCACATTACACCATTAGGTACACATCCTACCAAACCCACACATTCTCAACATCTTAACTCATCTCATCATTACCCTATCAGAACAACCTCTTCTTCACTACCACATCTTGCTATTGCACACTTATTCTCACTCCTTTAGTCACCCACATCCCAAACTACAATGTCCATCTCTATCACTCTCTTTCAATATCCTACTACATCTAACCCTCTACATCATTCTCCTACCTCTTCCTCCCACTGCCCATTATCCTCTCTCCTCATACAGTCTGAACACATGACTTCCTTCTCACAAATTTCAGACAGCCTTTACAACACAAGCATATTATTATATACCAGAGTAAAAATCCCCCCCACCATCACCACAACAATAATATTTTCTCTCTAAATTATCCAAAGTAAAATAGAAACTAGAATACACTACTCTCCCATATCGTGTAACAAACCTTTCGCTATAAGGAGACATACAGCCCAACCCAGGTCCCATCTACTCTTTTCTGCAACCCCCCCAACTTTCATAAATCAATAAACATCACTACAATTAACCTACAAAGCATCATAAATATAATACCTGACTTCCATGCATGGATAGCCCACAACAAACCTGATATTATTGCCGCAACTGAAACATGGCTAAAATTCTATATTAAGGGCACAGAATTCCTTCCCCCAGATTTCGCTTGTCTTAGAGGCAAAAGACCCCCAAAAAAGATGGAGGCATCTCTCTAATATACCCAATGTCCTTCACTATTGTCCCATATACAAAACCCATCCCACAGTTCTCCACAGCCAAACTTCTAGTTTCTTTCCTTAAAATGAATAATTGCACAAACATCTGTGTGATAGTCATTTACATTCCTCCAGGCAATAACATCCCCGATTCTTGAGGAAATCCTTGCCTGGGCATCTACTAATATAAAAAATGAGACTATCATACTGGGAGATGTAAATATGAACTGGCTAGACATATCCCCAGACCACTCTAACTGCAATATCAATCTATATAAGTTCACTCACCTAGTTAACACCATAACCAGGCCTAATAAAATTAATACTAATGGCTCTATCCTGGACTGGATTTTAGTGTCCAGTCCAAATAAGATCACGTCCGCTGGTACACTCTCCAGTAGTACAAGTGACCACTTACCGGCCTTTATACAATGTGAATGTACCACAACAATTAATAAACATCAGTACAGTGTTATCATAGATGAATCCCAGTTCTGTCCATCTAGCTTTAACCAAAGGTTGCTTAGCATCAACTGGGATGCACTAAAATCACTTCCCCTTGATGAGGCAGTTGAGTTCTTCAACTCAACCTTCCTCACCATACTAAACAATCTCGCTCTCCTTAAACAAAAGAGAGTAAAGATCAATCATGCTAGTTGGCTAACAAAATCCACTAAGGATCTCATGAAATGCAGGGACAAATCATGGAAAATCTGGCAAAAAAACAAAAACCTATCTGACCTCACCCAATACAAACAGCTCCAAAACCAAGTTAAGCGCCTAGTACTACAAAACAAAAAAACACTACTTTACATTACAAAATCAACACAAGCAGCACTCAAAGAAATTCTGGGGCTCTCTCAACTCTTTATTAAACCCAGGCTCTAGTAATAATATTTTCTCAGACCCAAATAAAACACCCATTGAAATTACTGCAACCTTCAAATTCTGTTTCATAGATACTATAGTCAATCTAACCTCTACTTTTCCCAAGACCAACTTGTCCACCACAGTCCTCTCCACAGCTAACACCAGTACACTCCTTATTCTCAACTTTACTCTGTCACCTATACTCACCTTGACTATTACAAAATTGCTTCTAACACTCAAACCATGCAAAAATGCCCCGGACAATATACCTCCCAAATACCTGCAAATCTCAGCCAACTCAATCGCTTACCCTATCAGCATACTTCTCAACAGATCTATCCAAGAATCCTATGTGCCCATCATCTAGACACCATCAACTTCTGCCCCATTGCTACACTATCACCCATCTCTAAGATTCTGGAAAAATGTCATCATTCTTAACTTCTTCACCATCTGACTCACAACCGCATCCTCTCCCCCACCCAACACGGGTTTAGGGCAGGACATAGTACCACCATTGCTCGCATATCCTTCATGGACACTGTCAACTGAGCCTGTGATGCTGGTAAAATTGTATCTTCACTATTTCTTGATCTTTCTAAAGCTTTCAATACTATATCCCACTCTCTCCTTCTAACAAAACTCTCTAACATAGGTACCTCACCTCAAACTATAAACTGGTTCACTAATTACCTCGCTAACAGGTAACAATCAACTAAATGGCAGAACTCTTACTCCTATTTCCTAAACACCACCAATGGTGTTCCTCAAGGCTCCATTTTAGGCCCACTTCTGTTTAGCATATTTATCAATAACTTCCACACCACACTCTGTCAAGGCTCAGTCATCCAGTACGCAGATCACTCCACTATCATCTGCACTGCAAACAACTCATCAGAACTACACCAACTCACCCAAATTGCCCTCACCTCCACTGAAATTTGGATGTCTAATAATCATTTTGGCCTTGAACCCCAGCAAAACCAAACTAGTAATCTTTTCCCCCAAAAAGTCCACACCCCTACAAAAAGAGAACTTCACCATTCAATCCCTAAATGGTACCACCATCGACATTGTACCTAGCACAAAACTCCTAAGTGTCATCATAGATGAAAACCTCCCATTTGACCTGCACATCCAGTCCAATGTCAAAAAGACACATCAAAAGCTTGGCACTCTCTACCAACACAAACATCTACTCAGTGCATCAACCTGACTTTCACTTGCCTCTTCTTTTCTATTACCCTCTCTTTTATATGGTGCCCCCCTTCTCAACAACATTCAGTCCTCTCTAAAGTCCAAACTAGACTTATGCTACAACAAAATTGCTAAGTTTGTAACTAATGCCTCCTACTCATCCCACCACTGCTTATTTATCATTATGCAACATAAAATGGCTTGAACTCCCCAACTATCTCACCTTTATCCAACTAACTACAGCTCACAAACTCATTCATAATCCATCCATGTGCCCTGCTCTATCTTCTATACTTACTTTATACCATCCTAACAGACCACTTCAATCCAACAAACAACTGCTCGTAAATGTAGAAAAACCCAAACTTTCGGCTGACCAGATGCTTTACTCCTTTACCATCGCAAAACTTTGGAACTCTCTCCCCCCAACACTTAGATCCATCTTTTCAGTAACCTTCTTCAAGACATCTCTGAAACAACACATCTCCTCATCTTGGCTGTGCACATGTGCTAACACCACATCTCATATAACCTAATTTGAACCATCACAACTATTCTCACCCCCCACTCTACTACTCTGGCATCCTCCTTTCACATCCACCTGTCTTTTTACTTACTCCGCCTCTCCATCCTGTCCACTTCCCTCTTGTACTAACCCTCATTGTCCTGCCATTGATCTCTCCTGCCTACTTCCTTCTCTTCCTAACCCTTATAGACCTACCACTGAACCAGGCGAGACATTCAGGTACTCTAGCAGCCTACCTTAATATCAGACCAACACTTATATCTGCAACAATATCCACCGACTTTGCTGATTCCTGCAACAGGACTCATATAGCCTATCGCTCAGTTATTACACCTCCTAAACATGTGAAATGTTTAAGTACCTAGTCTTTAACTAATTCTTATATCTGCTTTGCACCCACTGCATGAAGTGTCCTATATATAAATTTTGCTAGCTGAAAATTACTCATATGGAATGTTCTCATGTATATACTATGTATTGTTTGTATAATGTCTTTGATTTGAGAATGATTACTTATGTACTGTTTTTTTCACCAATTCTATAAGCTGCCAATAATATGTACTAAATGTCTTTATTAATGCAAATTATGTATTGTATGTGAAATGTCTTTATATGTGGAGCTTTTCTCCCCAGGACTCCACTGAATGGGCACTTCTGGCCCAGCTGAACCATCCCAGTAAACAAATGCAAATAAATAAATACATATTATTCCCCAAGATATAAAAACTGGGCTAGGCTAGACAGAATTTACATTTCACAGGAACATGTGCATTTAATTGAAAGTCTTGATATGTACCCAGTAATTATTTCAGATTATGTACCAATAATAACTAAAATAAAAATACAGGGTAATGAAATAAAAATGAGACACTGGCGCTTTCCCACCTATCTGTTGAAAAAAGAGGAATTTAAGGAATGGGTAGTGGAGATTATTCAGGAGCTATTCAGGAGGATAAAATTCCTTCTGAAGATATAGCTAGGGAGTAGGATAAAATTAAGGTGAAGTTTAAAAATAGGGTGAAGTAAAAGAAAGGGAGCTATGGTTAAAAAGTAACAAGAATTATTTAGAGGGGCTGACAAATGTTAAAATATTGCAGAATAGGGGAAATCTCACAGAACAAGAAGCGGATCAACTGCAGAAAATAAGGGATTACCTCCATAGTATACATGAGTTTAGTAAGATTACTGTTAAGCAATTGCTTTTTTGATAATAACGCTAGAGCACAAAAACATTTAGCACAATGATTCAAACAACAGAAAGTAGAAATAGCTGTCACCAAGCTTAGGAAGCCTGTAACAAGGAAGGTAAGAAGAGATTCTGTAGAGGTATTACAAATATTTCAGAAATTCTATGAAAGTCTGTATAAAGCAGAGGAATATGGAAATCAAGAAAAGATACAGCTGGAAATGTTTATGGAATAATTAAATATGCCAGAATTAAATATGCTAGAAGTAGATGTGACTGAATTACTAACAGGAAAGTAGGAAATGAAAATTGTGATGTATAACCAATCTACAGGAAAGTCCCTGGGAATAGATGGTATTCCTATGGAAGTTTGGAAGCTAGGAGAGGAAAACCTAATAAAGATCTGGAAGGTTTTGTTTAACAGTATTTGAAGAGGAGGAGAAATACCAACATCCTAAAAGAAAGCAGTGGTAACTGTAATACCTAAAGAGGGTAAAGATCCCTCAGCTCCAGCTTCATACAGGCCCATTTCAATACTAAACCATGATTATAAAGTGTAAATGTCTATAACAGCTAAACAAATGGCAAAAAGTAATGCCAAAAGTGATAGATATGGATCAGTGTGGTTTTGTGGAGGGGGGAAAATATGTCACACCATTAACAGAACATTGATGATCCAGACGGAAGCAGAATGTAACAAAATACCATTGTTGTTTGGTGGGTCTTGATGCGGAGAAAGGATTTGACAGAGTAAGCTAGGACTTTATGAGCAGGGCAATGGAAGGATTTGCATTTCCTGAAAAAAAATATAAGGTTGATTGGGAGAATATATGAGGGATCAGAGGTGAAAATTAAAGTGGGTGGGGTCCTCTCTGATAATTTCTGCTTCAGCAGAGGAACAAGACAGGGGTGTTCTCTTTCCCCTTTGTTATTTGCATTATATTTAGAACCATTGGCAAAGAAAATAAGGGGCTCAGGGATTCAAGGATATAATTGGTATGGTAGTCAAGAAAAGCTGGCTCTGTTTGCAGATGATATTATTTTATACCTGACAGAACCAGAAAGAGACATTACAGTGTTGTGGAACATTTTGAGACAGTTGCAAATCTTTTTGGGATACAAAATTAAAGAAGCTAAAACAAAGGCAATATCAGTAAATTATGTACCCACACATGAATTGGTTCAGCAATATCCATAGTTATGGGGACGCGATAAAATGAAGTATTTAGGAGCATGGATTAAAAATTATTCTAGCGCGGCAGCTAAGGATATGTGAGAAGAGACTAACAAAAGATAATACAAAAGCTGAGAAAATGGAAGCTTTGTTATAGGGATATGGATAGTAAGATACAAGCAGTTAAAATGTTTCTTTTTAAGTCCCCTTCATAGCTGGTGTTAGGCACTAGTGAAACCCGTGGCCATAGGGAGCCCCTGATTACCTCCCTGACAATGAGGGCCTCCATCCAGCAGCTGCAAGTTGCTCTGACCGTTACTTCCTTGGGTTGGCTCCTTGTGGATGTCCGCACAGTTCCCTGATGTCACCATGAAAATATGAACTGTTTTTCCATTTTTTTTTTTTTTTTTTTTTGATTCGTCAGCAAGCTGCACTCAGTCAGGTCTGCTCAGTGAAACAAGGGATGTGATTGGCTGCAGCAGCTTTGGAATTAAGTTCTTGTTTTTTTTTTTAAACTAAGAAGTGATGAAGCAAGGACTTGATTGATCCTTGCAAAGCACTTCCTGTATATACTGCCTTTAAAAAGGCACATGTGGCTAATAAGGATCACTTCTCTTGTTTTTAAACAGAGGAGTTTTCCTTATAGCAGATCGTGGAAATTGAGCTGGGTTTGGATCAGCGTGAGGACGGACTACTTCTGAAAACGTTTCAACAGTGGATTCAAGCCTTTGGAGCGGTCATGGTCATCGGAGAATACCCTTTTCAGCTGTCCTTCTAAGGGCAGTTTATCTAAGGTCTGAAAATTTGTCCTTTTAAGGGCAATTTAAAAAGGACTGCAGTGGTCTGAGGAAAGTAAGCAGAGCAGGTGAGCCTTCAGTTGTGAAGAGAGAGCAGAGGATTGGAAGCAGCCTTCTGTAAAAAGCATAAAAAATAAGTTTTGGAATTTCGTTTTAACTTTATTTTTTGTGGGGGGGTGATTGCATTACATTTTGTTTGTGCATATTTCTTGTGCTAAGTGGTTTGGGGAGAGGGCTGTGGTAGTGCCAGTTTTATTTTGCTTTTGTATAGAGTTCTTGTGCTAAGAGGATGTGGGGGGGGGGTTGGCTGTACCAGTTTTATTTTATTTTTGTGTACTGATTTGGTGGTAAGAGGATGGGGGGTGAGGGGTTGTGGTTTTACCAGTTTTATTTCACTTTTGTGTGGCATTCTTGTGCTAAGAGGATTGGGGAGGTGAGAGCTGTGGTTGTACTAGTTTTATTTTGCTTTTATGTAGAGTTCTTGTGCTAAGAGGATTGTAGGTGAGGGGTTGTGGTTGTACCAGTTTAACTTTACTTTTGTGTAGCGACATGTTGTGCTAAGAGGATTTGTGGGTGAGTGGCTGTAGTTGTACCGGTTTTATTTTATTTATTTTACATTTGTTTACTGGATAGTCTGACTGGGATAGAATCCATTATCAGTGGAGGCCTGGGGAGAAAAACTTATCTTAGTAATCAAGTGGTAGAAATATATAAAATAAGTACGGTTTATCTGTTTTTACAAGGGACAATACAAGGGAATGTGAGCTGTAATATACATTTAATTTTGATTGTCAGTTGGTCAGAAGGAGAGTGTGTGAGTTAGCTACTGGGGCAAGAGGTAGAGTAGGCTTGTTATTTTTATAGGTAATATCTATGCTGTATAAGTAAAAGGTAGAGAAAATGGGATTGGGGTGATGAAAAGGAGGGGAGATAAATGGGACAGAGAAGAAGAGGATATTGGAGTTGGCTAGAGCTGGGATAGGCAGGCAGTCTTGTGAGGTGATGTCTAAGTAAATAGCTTTAGGCGTATGAGGTAAGTGGTGAGGATTAGCTTATTTCAGCCTGGACTGGGACATGACCTGTTACATGATAGATGTGACACAAATGTATCGACATCAGCATATTGGACTGTGGATGCTAGGGAGGTGGTGGTATTGAGGTTGACAATAAATCCACTAAACTGAAGTGGACCAAGGATGGAGCCTTGTGAAACTCCTAATGTGACTGTGAGTATGGGGGTAGATCCTGGAGCCATTTTGTTGGCTGTTTATGACGTGTTAGGTAGCTTTGGAGCCATTTGAGGGCTAGGCTGATGAGATTATGGTTAGCGTGAGTAGTTAGTAGTTTGTTGAGAGGCTGTGTCAAAGGCCTTTGACAAATCGAGAAAGACAGATGATCCTATTTTACCTTAATTTCTAAATTGATGATTTTGGTACAACTGAGGAGGGCAATTGTAGCATGAGGCCTGGAGCTGTGTTGGGATTTGGCAAGGAAATTATTGGTTGTGACATACTGCAGAAGTTGAGAATGTATGCATCCCTCTAGGAGTTTAGCTAGTGGGGAGAGAATTGCTCTGGGCTTATAATGTGTAAGTTCTGTCAAGTTTCCACCTTTGTGCAAGGGTATAATATGTGATATTTTCCAGATGGTTGGGACATATTGCTCAGTAATGGATCTATTAAGTATTCAGGGTAAGAATTGGCTTCAGCTGCTATTTTTTTGAAATTCTGCTGATAGATTATCAGCTGAATGTGCAGTAGGTTTTGAGTTTTTTACAAGTTTTTCAAACACTGTTCTGCTGTCTAGGTTTATAGTACTGTTTTAAACTATCCCTGATGTTACGCCTTGCTCTGCAGTTTTTTGGCTATTTGAATTATGCTGACAGGTTAGGAGGTTGATTAGACCTGTACATTGTTTAAAATTCCTAATGTTGGGAGGGTAGTTAGCGGCTGTGAGAATGTTGCAGAAGGTAAAGATGTCTTGAATGTATACTAGTGCAAACCCTGTTACTCTACTTTTGTGTATAACTGCAGTGTTCAACTTACTGATGCAATGACTTAATTTTTTTTCCCTGTCTGTAGTTATTGTGTTGAAAGGTTGGGAGTGTGGTTAGGGCCTGTGAAAATGTTGTAGTGTTCCATGTTTGCCTGGAGTTTTTTAATGGGGGGGGGGTTCATGTACTGTATAAGCACATTGTTAATGCTATGCCCTTGTTTTTTGTTTTCACTTTATCCAGAATTATTGTGCCGAGACTTTTGGGGGTGTGAGAATTCCGCAGAATGTACTGATATCTTAATGCATGCTAATGCAAACAATGTTCTGGTGTCTAGGTTTATAGTAATGTTTAACTATCCCTGATGTTACGCCTTGTTCTGCAGTTATTTTTGGTTGTTTGAATTATGCTATTTGGAAGTTGATGGGGCCTGTACATTGTTTAAAATGCCTAATGTTGGGAGGGTAGTTAGCGGTTGTGAGAATGTTGTATAAGGTACAGATGTTTAAATGTATACTAATGCAAACCTTTTTATGCTACTATTGTGTATATCAGCAATGTTCAACTGATGCAGTGACTTAACTTTTTATGTTGTCTGTAGTTATTATGTTGAAAGGTTCGGAGTGTGGTTAGGGCCTGTGAGAATGTTGCAGTGTTCAGTGTTTGCCTGGAATTTTTTTAATGTGGGGTCATGTATATATAAGCACATTGTTAATGCTATGCCTTTGTTTTTTGTTTTAACTTCATCCAGAATTATTGAGCCGAGTCTTTGGTGGGGGTGAGAATTCCGCAGAAAGTACTTATATCCTAATGCATGCTAATGCAAACACTGTTCTGCTATCTCAGTTTATAGTAATGTTTTAAACTATCTCTGATGTTATGCCTTGTTCTTTTGGCTGCCTGAATTATGCTGATAGGTTAGGAGGTTGATGAGGCCTGTGAGAATGCGTCCAGATGTTTTTGGTTTTTGGTCTGTTCTTGCTCACAAAATGATTGCATAGCACAATGCAGAGGGCTGAAGCCACTAAAAAATGGACTTCATGTTTCATATTCTCCACATAATGCATGGTACATTCCCTGGCTTTATGCTTTTGTCCACAGGTCCTGTGCTATGGGGGTTGTGGGAATGTCTCCTAATGTGTGGCAGTTCTACATCCCTCACAAATGAGGTTTTCTAGCAAATCCATGGTTTTAATCCTTTGTTCAACCAGTGATTTTGGTTTGTTCAAGTGTGCTAAGAGATTAAGAGGTAGTGGGCAGGTGTAGTCTTTTTTGCTCCATAACTTTTTTCTTGCCTCGTAGTTTGGTGTGTTCCCCTTAAAACTTGTGTCTGTCCTAGTCATTTGTTCTTTCAGACTTTAGTCTGTTCCAGAGAGCTTGTAATATCAATATTTTACTTTGTTTGGGGCCTCTGCATATGTTTGGGGGGCTGAAAGGGGAAGAATTCTATAGAAAAAGCTGAGGTTCACCTCCAGTGTTAGGTATTTAACATAAAAATAACTTGGGCCTTTCTCATTACTTTTTGTGCCTACTGGTTAGTCATAGGTTCATAGGTTTATACTAGGCTATCTGCCCTAAGGCATTTATAAGCCTAGCCCAGAGTTTATGTGGCTTACGCCACCCCTTATGTTAAAAAATACTGTGCCCATTAGTTTGTTGTGCCTCTGTCCAGCAGTGACACAGAGATGATTCCCGGGGTAAACCTACGATCTCCCATCCACCGGTCAAGATTTCTCTTGAACAGAGCCAGCGAGGTGCTCTGCCTCACATGGACCGGGATTTTATTCCACAACATAGGGAGTCTCTGGGTGACAAATCTATCCCTCCAGCATGTCCTATTTATATCCGTGCTAAGGTTTAAGTCGCTTGCTCTAGTTCTTTAGTCTTTCTGCCTGCAGTGCAATAGTGACTGATGTCAATGCAAGTCATTATGCAATATGCATTTTATAATGCACTTCAATTGTGCCTATTGCCTACTTTAGTTTTTCACTACTGGTTACTGTTACTCAGCAGTTCTTCGGCCCACGGTATGATACTGTGTACTGTATAGCTTGGTTATGAACAGCGTTCAGTTTTAGGTTGCTCATTCTTTCATGCCTGCAGTCATACTTACATGACTTTGGAACCTAATCCATTTTTCTGGTTTATATGGCTGCACTGCAGTTTTTTGCTTACTGGTCCTTGTTTCTCTTCAGTTCTGCCTACAGTGTACTACTATCCTTAGAATGTGTTCAGAATGCTAATGTTTGTCATTATGCAGTCTGGGTAGGTCAAAGAAAGTTGCATACATGTACCTGAAGTTTAGTGCTTTTTACTAACAGTATGACATGTCTGCATGTGTAGTAATTCTGCTTTACTTCCATTCCCAGTTAGAGATGAAGCATACATATTTGTCAGAAACAGCAAAAAGAGAGCTTCAGCAGCAGAGGAATGAGGATGCAAAGAGACAGGGTTCCATTATGAACATTTTCTGTGGGTCATCAGAGAGAGGAGATTCAGGAAAAAGTCTGCCTTCAGGACAACAGAATGGTTCTACATTACAGTCTACCCACTGTGAGGCCAGCATCTTTCCAATAGAAAATGACCACTCTCTCTTGCGGCTACACCACAGGCTACCTCCTGTGAACCTACAGCCATTACCATGGGTGAAAGCATGTCAGCAAGTGCAGATTCAACTGTAGAGGTGTTGCCTGGATCACCAGAGTTTGATACAGAAGGAGCCCATACTTCTATAGTGACATATGTGGCCTATGACTTGCAGGGAGTGTCAGGTATATCTTTTGAGGATCTAGGAACTTGGCCAGACTTGATAAGGGATGAGTTTAGGGTAGCTGCCATTCAGCATGGACCTGTGCAAGTGGTGTGCCACAGTTTTCAGTGAATGAGCAGAAAAGAAGATTTACATCAGAGAACTATTTACATGTGCTGCCTAATGTAGAGAGAGCAAAACACACTTGGCTGACATATTCAGTCTCAAAAGATGCACTGTTTTGCTTTGCATGCAAATTGTTTGGACATTCTAACCATCTTCTCAGGTCAGGTGGTTACAGGGCATGGAGAGAGATGTCCAAAGCTTTACACAGCCATGACCGAGTACTGGAGCATACAGTATGCTTGCTGAAGTGTAAGGAACTGGGCAATAGAGTAAAGAGTAGGCAGACAATTGGCAATAAAAGACAAGCAGTGGTTGAAAAGGAGATAACTCACTGGTGTGGTGTGTTAGAATGCATTATTGCTATTGTCCAATACTTGGCAGAACGGAACATGGCATTCCATGATACAAGTGATGCCCTGTACACCTATGGCAATGGCAATTTCTTAGGCCAGATGCAACTTTTGTCACAGTTTGATGCTGTCATCATGGCTGAACATTTGTGTTATTTTAGGAATAAAGAGGTAATGGATCACTATCTTGAGGAGGACATACAGAATGAAATTATCCAGCTGATTGCAAATGCTATTTTAAGGACCATTGTAGGGAAGGTGAAGGATGCTATGTACTTTTCCGTGATTCTTGATTGCATGCCAGACATGAGCAATCAAGAGCAAATGACTGTAGTAGTTAGATATGTGGATATTTCAAGGATTGCAGTGCTGTTAAGGAACACTTTCTGGGATTTGTGCCTGTGAATGATACAACTGGGACAGGACTTACAGAAGCACTTCTTCAGACTCTACAAAATCATCAACTGGACATTAACAACTGCCAAAGACAAGGATATGACAATGGCAGCAACATGAAGGGGAAATGAGCTGGAGTGCAGGCCCAGATAAAACAGATGAATTCAAGGGCTTTTTATGTACCATGTGCCTGGCATAATTTAAATCTTATAGTTAGTGATGAAGCACATTCATTACTGCAGGCACTGTCATTCTTTGGATATCTGCAGACCATTTATGTACTCTGTTCAGCATCAATGAGCTGATAGCAGATCTTGAACCGGTACACAAACATCACTGTGAAGCCACTGTTGGAGACTCACTGGGAATGCAGGATAGACTCTGTCAAGGCAGTAAGATTTCAGTTGAAGGGAGTTGTTGAAGCATTACAGGAGATAGGTGAATCAGTACGAACAAGTAATGCTGCAACATATCAACAAGCAAAGGGACTGTGCTCGGAACTTATGTCATACCAATTCATTGTGTGTTTAGTGGTTTGGTATTATGTGCTGACAGAGGTAAATCATGCAAGCAAAGTTCTGCAGAGTCCATCGGCTGATATTTGTCAAAGTGCTGGCGTCAACTATGAACCTGCTGAAGAATTACAGAGAGACAGGATTTCAGCATGCCATGGATGAAGTCTCCAAGATGGCAGAAGAACTGGATGTTGGCACCACATTTCAAGAAAAGAGGCAGAGGAAAGTAAAGCGTTTTTTTGGCTATGAAGGAGAAGATGAGACTGTACAGGATCCAGTGGTAAAACTATGTTTAGAGTTTTTCAATGTGTTGCTGGACACAACAATCCAATCATTTACTAACTGGTTTGAGCAGCTTTCAGAGTTTGAGAAGGCCTTTGGATTTTTATCAAATATTAAAGCCTTGAGTGAAGTTGCAGAAGACACATTGCTCCAACACTGCAAGGCTCTGAAAGAACAACTGACTGGCAGGATGATTTTGACCTTGGACACGAACTGAAAAGCCTTTCTCAAATGATAATGAATCATCACTACTGTCCGTGTTAAATTTCCTCATTCGCAACCACTTGCAAGACATATATATAAACACTTATGTTTTACTGCACATTTATTTGACTGTACTTGTTACAGTGGCTATTGCATAATGCAGCTTTTCTAAGGTGAAACTCATGAAGACATACCTGCATTCGTCAGTGAGTCAGGAGAGACTTTCAGGCTTAGCTGTGCTCTCAATTGAGCATGAAGTGGGACAAAGCATATCACATGACAGCCTCATTGAAGACTTTGTCTGGAAGAAAATTCTTAAGATCTCAGTAAAACTCTAAGTATGTGCTCATATTTCCTTTCCAGTAACCTTTTATAATGCTGTCAGGCAGTAAATTTCAGGTAGCACCTTAGTGTGGCTTGTATTGTATGCTGTGTATTCACTGTTTTGTCCGTTTACTCCAACAGGTAGGACCAAGTAGCACAATGAGGATGAAACTAGCAGGATGTTAGGCAAAGGCAGCTAGGACTCATCAGGTCGGCAGGACTCGTCATGAGGCTAGGACAGTTGAGAGCAGCAGGACTCATCATGAGGCTAGGACAGTTGGGAGCAGCAGGACTCGTTGTGAGGCTAGGACAGAAGCACTGGAAGAACAGACATAGTGGGAGTCAGTGTGCGTGTCTTTGTCTTTGTGTACCTCTGTGGGACTGGCTAACTTGATGTGGTACAGAGGCTTGTCATAATGTAACAACATTGCTACTAAATGCCAATCAATGTGGGTGTCTTTGTGGGGGAGTCAGTGTGGGTGTCTTCATGGGAGAGTCAGTGTTGGTGTCTTTGTGGGGAGTCAGTGTGGGTGTCTTTGTTACCTCTGTGGGACTGGCTACCTTGATGCAGTGCAGAGGCTTGTCATAATGTAACAACATTGCTACTAAATGCCAGACATAGCTTTCAATCTCATGGCACAAAAAATCTGCACAAAGCCACAGATAATGGGGTTACAGCCCCAAAGACCTGGGCAAATTTTAAATATTGCTCTTGTAAACTGAAAAAGTTGCTAGAATAAAAGGTGTTACCATGCATGCTCTGAAGGATATGAAGTTACATTGAAATGCCTGTCATTTAGTGAATTCAGTCATCAATGATTTGCCACAAAAAAATCCAGAAAACTACAAATTTTGAGGAACAGACCAAAAATGAGTCACATCGCGACATTCTGTGAAAATCTGGGCAGTTGAGGAATATGCAGTCAGTGTCTGCACCTGTGAGTGGCAACCTTGTTGTGTTACATGGGTTTCATAATGTAACATTGCTACTAAATGACAGTCAGTGTATGCATGTACCTGTGAGTGGTTACCTTGCTGTGGTACATGGGTTTGTCCATAATGTTACATTGGTACTAAATGCCAGTTGGTGTGTGTGCAGCTGAGTGGCTACCTTGCTGTGGTCCAGGGGTTTCATAATGTAACATTGGTACTAAATGCCAGTCAGTGTGTGTCCACCTGTGAGCTGCTACCTTGCTGTGGTACAGGGGTTTGTCATAATGTAACATTGATACTAAATGCCAGTCAGTGTGTGCATGCACCTGACTGGCTACCTTGCTGTGGTACAGGGATTTCATAATGTAACATTGGTACTAAATGCCTGTCAGCGTGTGCATGCATGTGTGAGTCACCACCTTGCTGTGGTACAGGGGTTTGTCATAATGTAACATTGGTACTAAATGCCAGTCAGTATGTGCATACACCTGAGTGGCTACCGTGCTATGGTACAGGGGTTTTATAATATAACATTGGTACTAAATGCCAGTCAGTGTGTATGTGCACCTGTTAGTGGCTACCTTGCTGTGGTACAGAGGTTTGTCATAATGTAACATTGGTACTAAATGCCAGTCAGTATGTGCATGCACCTGAGTGGCTACCGTGCTATGGTACAGGGGTTTTATAATATAACATTGGTACTAAATGCCAGTCAGTGTGTATGTGCACCTGTTAGTGGCTACCTTGCTGTGGTACAGAGGTTTGTCATAATGTAACATTGGTACTAAATGCCAATCAGTGTGTATACCTGTGAGTAGCTACCTTGCTGTGGTACAGAGGTTTATCATACTTTAACATTGGTATTAAATGCTATTGTGTACCTTGGCACATCAATTCTTAATGATCTGAATGTAGTGACACTATAGTGGTTAAATGGTGCTGGATGAGCTTGACAGGGAAGGAAGTGCGATGGCAGTGTGGTCACACTTGATATTCTTCTGAGTAGGGCCGCCAACTTGAACCTTGCTGGGGGCCCCCAAAATGATAGCACCAGCCCTGGTCTCATTAGTCTTATACACAGGTTAAGCATATTTTTATCAACCAAAGGAGAAGTTGTGGATAGCAATTAATGAAGAGGGTCTATGTTCACACATCGAATGAGTAAACATTGAACGGCATATGTTATTGAATATGCCGTTCATCGAGCCATTCTCATTAAGATTGCATTACGGTAAGGATAGGGAAATTTGCCCTTTCCCCACTGTAGTGCTGTCTCAGAGTTGGTATATATAATTAGTGGGGGGAGGAAGTTCGATGAAAGGCATTTACAATGAAATGCCATTTAATGCTTTTCCCATTTGATGCATGAACATAGACCCAGTGAAGAGCTGATGGACTTTATCTGAGAAGGGAAGATGGCAAGAGTCAAGTGGGATACGCTGATTCTTCTAGTATGGCAGGGCGGATTGGGATTACCCAATTTGAAGGGGTATTTCAGAGCTACACAGTTAAGGCTCCTATACATAACACAAACAGAAAACCATAATTCAAAATGGAAAGGGATGATGAAATGGGGAAGCTCAAAAACAAGCAGGGACTGGTATTTTGGTTGTAAGCCTTTAAGGAGAATAACAATAATCATACAAAATATTATATCCATAAAGTAGAAGAAAGTATCCTAAGAACTAAGCCAACAGGGGAATGGAAAAAGGAGATTCTTCTGATAGGGATGACTGCAATTAGGGATATAGGCAATGGATAATGGAATTTATTGGAGAAAACTGGCAAAAGAACCAAGGTATTGGGAGCAAATAACTAGAGAGGGAAAGATGACAGAAGTGGAAGATGCCAAGAATGTATTTGGGCTGCAGGTTAGAGATTGCCTTCCCTATTAAGGATTGATATCAGCGTATAGGCAAAGAGAAAGAAATGGGGGGGGGTCCTAAATGAAAGGCCAGCACTGGTAGAGTTTTTAGTAGAATCCAGATCAGAAGCTGCCATAAAAAAGGAATAATTAGTAGAGCATATACAATATTGCATGTTAACTATAAGAATTAATCAGAGGAGGTTAGAAAGGATTGAGAAGAGAGATTGTATAAGCAATTCACAAAGAAACAGTGGGAGGATATATGTATGTCTCCCACATATGCAACAACATTTAGAAGATTTAGGATTTTTGTTTAGAAATGTTTACACAGATAATTGTATACCCCAAGTAGAGTCTAGAGAGCTTGATTACTTTTGTATAAATGTAAATTTGCCTGTGTCACAAGTGATAATTCAATAAAGGTGGTTCCTACATTTTAACACCATTCTGGAACTGTTTACAGGTTTTTAAATATTTTTATACGTAATTTCTGAGCCTGCCCACATGAGATCTAACATCTTGAAGTGATCCTTATTATTTAGTCTGCCTCTAGGTATCCCACAATGCAGTGCTTGTCTGTAAAAAAAACTACATTATGCAGGCCTCTTTTTTCTTAAAGCTCCTGTCACTGCATTGATTTTACATGCATACACTGCTGTCTTTCAGTCAGTTTTAAGTAACATTTCATAACATTTCATGTCGTTCAATGACTACTTAAAACACAAACATTTCAAATGCCATGTTTATGCTGTTGTTTACTGATATTGCACAGTGCTTTTTACTGCTGCTTGTTTTTAGAATGGTTAAATTGCAGTCTTTTGTGAAGCCTGAATTGTACTAATTCGACTCATCTCCCATCCCCTTCACACCTAATTTCCCTAGGTGTCAAAGTGCCAAAGGTAACTTGATATGTTTCTTGCTGTGATTGACAGCTCACAGCAGGAGACTTGACTCATGTACTGTTTCCTTGTTCTAGCCTTTACTTTCTGTATGGATAGGGAAGGACCAGGGAGTTGTGACATCACAGCATGGGTGGGGTTTTAGGACGGTTGTGGTGATGTCAGTTTTGGGAGGGAATTGGCCAGAAAACTACCTTTATTCATTGGCCTTGATGACATGAATGAATTGGAGACTGCAGCAAGCTTTTCCAGGGCAGGATAAAAGTTTTTTGATAGTGAAATCACCACAGTACAGTAGGGTACCGTTCTAGTGGAGAGAAACAGTTGATTTAAAATATTTTAAATGCTGTATTGTTTATTCGTAGCAGGGACTGTAAATAGGGAGAAAAAGGACGGAGAAGGTGAGTATTTCATAACAGAATCCTGTTGTTGTCCTTTAATGCACTAAGTTTAGAAGTGCAAAATTTAATTAAGTTCTGCATTAGGCATTGTGCTTTTTCTTAAGACTGAATATTAACGTTTAATGACAGCATGTAAGTTGTTCTCTCATATTTGGAAGGGAAATAGAGATAGGGTTGCCACCTATCCATTTTTTTTCCTGACTACCTGGAAAAAAAACAGATTCTCCGGTAGACTGGAAAACACTGTACAAACTCCAGTATTTTGTTTCAAAAAAGGAAACAGACTATTGGAGTTTGTTAAATCGGCTGATTTACTTTGTTTTTTTACAGAAAAGCATATTAAATTGGCTGAAAGCAGGCATCAGCAATGGAAAAAGAGGGTGTTCCCATCTGCTGGTGGCATAGTGATGTCACAAAATGGGTGGATTATGGGTGGGAATGGGTGGGGTTACAGGTGATGTGAGGGATGTGGTCTTACTCCGGTTTTAGCCACAACAAAAGGTGGCAACTCTAAATAGAGATAAGATTGCTATCTGCATAAGTAGGAACAAAGGCTTTAACATGCACAGTAACATCTTCTTCTTTCGGCTTTTTCCCAGTTAGGGGTCGCCACAGCAGATCACCTTGCCCACTCATGATTGGCAGTGGAGTTTTACAGTGTCCAGTTGCCAGCCCAGCGCCCTTTGGAATAGGTATTACCTGTGGGTGCTGCTATTGATTTTGAGCAACTACTCCTATGTGGAGGAATAGATCTCCTTTTTGGAAAATGTATATAATTTTATGTGTTTGCTAGGAGTTAAAATGGGGTGGAGCTTTGAAAATGTGTTTAGTTTAATTTTTCTTGAATGTTCTTATAGGTTCATGGGCTAATACTAGACTAACTGCCTTGAGGGGCCATTTTAAGCCTAGATAACTTGTGATCAGAATCAAACCCTGTGCTTTGTGTTTATAAGGTGAAGAAGACCTTGACCATTATACCAGACCCACCCACCCTGGTCTTGGTCCCCAACTTCTTGTTTAAGCAAAATGTCTGTGAAAGTGTGACCTGGGTTCAAGTAGAAATGAGAAGAAACAACTGCATGCAAGTGCAGCCAGCCAGACACTGGTGTGTGCATCTAAACTCGAAGATGGAAACATATATTCAAAAGAGCTGCTATATAATCTGTGGTTTATCAGTGTTAACACAGAAATGGCCCTCCAGGTATAGCCAAAATTAGAGATAATTTAATTATATTAAGAATTGAAGGGTGCAGAAAGCAATGCTACAGGAGATGTGTTTGGATAAAAATGAACATGTGAATTTGACAAAGGATCTCAGGGGGACATTCGCATAACATCAGGGGCAGAGGAAAATGGGAGTAAAATTATTAATTGTGAGAGGGGAGGGGGATGATAGTGAGAGAAAAGGACAGCAGTAATAGATTTGTGGCAGCAAGGTTTATTGGTAGGAGGAGGGGGACTACACTGCCATATATTTATATTTCACTTACAATTACTGTGGTTGAATAATGAGCTTTCAGCTAGGAATGTTATTTATGGTTGGGGACCAGGGTCTAATTTACAATAGTGGGAGATGTGTCTGGAGGACCTAGAAATGAAAAATAAAACAAGAGAGGGTAGATTTCTGATGAAATATATGAAAATATTTGGTATTGGAAATGTGAATTTAGTAGCAGGAGTCAAGATAGAATTTACATATTTCCTAAGATAGGCAACCTGGTGTGGACTGGATATAAATTACTTTTCTCAGGAGCATGTTATTGAATTGAAAGCTTTGAGATGCATCCAGTAAGTGTATTAGGTCATGCACCAGTAAAACCTAAGATAAAGATGCAGAATAATGATGCAGAATCTAGGTACTGGTAGGGTCATACTTTTTAAAGGAGAATTTAGGAAATAATGGGTGTGATTCAAGAGTTATTAGGGAAGATAAAAATTCATTCAGGAGGGATAGCTAACAAGAGGGATAAAATAAAAATGAACTTTAAAAAGCACAGTAAAAATAAGGGATACATATATGGGAAAGGAGTCATAGGAATGATTTATAGTACTTGATAAATGTATACATATTGCAGAAGAAGATTCTCACAGTACAAGAAAGGGAGTAATTGCAGAGTGCTAAAGGAAAATAAGGGCATATTTGGGCAATGTATATCAGTCTTAAAGGTTGTTGTTAAAAAAATTTGATAACGCTAGCCTGTGTAAAATTTTAGCACAAAAGCTTGGTCAACAGAAGGTAGAAGCAGTGGTAGCACTGGACTTAAGGGAGCCTGGGACAAGAAATGTAAGCAGAGATCTATAGAAGTATTAAAGATACTTTGGGTATTTTATGAAAATTAATATAACACAAAGAAATGGAACAAGTGTAATTATTTATGAAGACTTTCTTATGCCCAGGTTAGAGAAAGATGAAGCTCAGCATTTGATAGCTAAGATGGGACATGCTGAAATAACACTGATGCATAAGTCAAGCAACAGTGAAGTTTCTAGGAGTAGATAGTATTCCTATGGGAATTTGTGAGTTAGGAGGGAAGAATGTGGCAAAAATCTGAAAAGTTTTGTTTGCTTTGGAGATAATCTCAGCAGGGTGAAACAGCCTCACTCTGCTTAGACTGCTGAAGAAGGTAAATGGTTCTGTATGTGTGTATGAGATGGTGCGGAAGTCCCTATCCAAATATATGTGTGTGTGTGTGTGTGTGTGTGTGCGTGCGTGCGTGTGTGCGTGTGTGTGTGTGTGTGTGTGTGTGTGTGTGTGGGTGTATGTGTGTGTGTGTGCGTGTGTGTGTTAGGAACTAATATACAGGCATACAGATTCCTGCATTTTGTAATTACAAACTTCCTGGACCAGATTGTCAATACACCAACCAGGGTTGTAACTACACTGGATCTGGTCCTCACTAAGATGGGAGAGTACAGCACACTGCCTAGTGTAATATTTTTTGTTGTAAAGTCAGACCACAAAATGGTCTCCTTTGAAGTAAAAATAAAACCTATAACCCCAGTTAACCCTGTAATGTTCAGGAACTACTCTAAGGCTAACTTCCTACTATTAAGTGATAACCTGGCAGAATTTCAAGCCCCCATGCACCCTGAGAACACTGATGCCTACATGGAACTGTTCAGAGAAACCCTATACAAACATGTATAAAGGTTGCTACTAACTAAAAAAAAAAAAAAACAAGCCACCTGGTGGAATCACATCAATAGGCTGTATAACAGAAGAAAGAAAATCATGGAAAAAATTAAGAGGTGCAGCATCCAGCAGGATAAATGCATACTCACCAAACTAAACAAACAACTCAAAGGACAAATAAAGCCTACCAAAGCCAAATTTGAGGTAGAGTTGACATCCTAGGACAAGGACAACCACAAGGCATTCTTTAGCTATGTCTGCAACCTCAAATGCAATACACAATTGTGTGGAGAGCTCTTTGTTAACTGAGTCACCTATACTGAGCCAGAAGGGATCTATATTATTTCCTCAAAAGACGTCTCCATCAAATGGCTGTTCATCAATCACTACCCATCGAAGAGCCATTCAGCGAATGTTACAGTCATCAAACTGTTTTACTAGGGAAAGAAACTACTTGGCCACCAGATCAACCATAATACGAACTGCATAATTTTACACTCATGAAGGTGGGGCGCTTCCCCACTCACATCCCCCAATGTGGGGAGCTCTGTCACCTAGTTTCTTTCCCGGGGAAAATTTCAATGTAGTGATCATTTGCTGAATGCAGCGTTCAGTGTAGTTGATTAGATGAATAGGGATTCGATGGAGACGTCTTTCGATGAAATAATATAAACCCACCAGAAGATATAGCAAACCTACTGTCTAAAAAATTCAGGTCCAACTTTACCCCTCTTTCCCCTTCAACCTTCCCTCAGGAAATACCAATAAATATAACTACCCCTGCTATCACTAGGGAACAGGTCTGTAATGCTCTCTTTAAGGCAAGAACACTGCATCAATGGACCCAGACAGTATTCTAGGATGCCTTCTAAATAGTATGAAACATGACCTATCAGGCCCTTTGGAATTGCTGTTTAACTGTAGCCTCTAAACAGGCTTCTTACCTCATGAATGAAAAACAGCAGTAATCATCCATTCTTTATAAAGTTGGGCCATCTACAGTCCCTGGAAACTACAGACTCATAAGTCTCAATCATCTAATATGCAAAGCAATGGAAATTGTTATGGAAATGATCAGTAATGACATAGGAAACCTCCAGACACTTGACCCAACCCAATTTGGTTTGGTCAAGGGTAGGTCATACCTACTCAAATCTGGTGGATGTCTTTGAGAAGGTCACCAAAGCAATGGATGAGGGCAAAATGGTTCATAGTGCCTATCTTGACCTGGCCAAGAATTTTGACATAATACCTCACTCAGGCATTGTTGACAAACTCAAGAGGTTAGGTGCAAACCCTTATGTCACTCAGTGGATAGTCAGCTGTCTCATAAATACGACCCAGGAAGTTAGAAAGAGGCCAGTCACAAGCATAGTCCCTCTGGGATCAGTCCTGGGACTGCTTCTTTTTGGCATTTGCTTCTCTGATGATTGCAAATTAAGAGCTGTCATTGAATCCCCCATTGACTCAAATCATGAATGTTAATGCAGGATAGAGAAAAAGCATGGAAAGAATGGCAAAATATAAAACACCTTAATATCTTGAAAATTTCAGAATGCTTTGCATTCACACTAAAAAGCAAATAAATGAAGACAAAAAATTATACTATAATAGCCTTCAGTATAATATTAAACACAGTCCTTAAAATTTTGGATATCCATTAAAGAAATCTTACATCCCAGACAAAAATTCAACCCAAACCCCTCTCCTGATAGCTCACCACTTGAAACTGCAATACAGTTCAACTCTTATTTTATAGATAGTATAGCATCTCTAACCAAGGGGGTGGCCATGGTGGTGCAGTGGTTAGCATTGCCGCCTCACAGCAAGAGGTTCTCTGGTTCGATCCCCGGCTGGGGTGCCTTCTGTGCGGAGTCTGCATGTCCTCCCTGTGGTCGCGTGGGTTTCCTCCGGGTGCTCCGGTTTCCTCCCACATCCCAAAGACATGCTGCAGGTGGATTGGACACTCTAAATTGGCCCTAGTTGTGCGTGTGAGTGTGCCTTCTGTGGAAGGTTGGGTGCCGGGCTGGCAACTCGACACCGTAAAACTCCACTGCCAATCAATGTGCGGACAAGGTGATCCGCTGTGGCGACCCCTAACCGGGAAAAGCCGAAAGAAGAAGAATAGCATCTCTAACCAAGAATTCCTTGACATCTAATCCCAACCAAACCCGACAGCCACATAACACCACATTCATTTTCACCTTCAAACCTGTGCCCACATCCTGTATAAAAATAGTCTTAAACAAACTTAAACCATGCTCTTCTACAGCTTATGACCTTCCAAGCAAGTACCTAAAAATAGCCTATAGCATTGCCTATCCTATCTCAGTCCTTATAAATAGGTCAGTCCAGGAATCCCACATTCCCTGTCTGGAAAAGGTCACACATTATCCCTCTTCACAAAGAAGAAAATTTAACAGACATTAATAACTTTAGACTTATAGCAATCTTATTTCCCCTCACCAAAATACTTGAAGCTTGTATTCAAAAACAATTGCTAGACTATCTCCTGCAGGAAAAAATCCTATCCCCTACACAACATGACTTCCGTATTTCCCATAGTACTAGCACTGCCCTTCTAACCTATATAGATGCTGTCAATAAAGCTAGAGATAATGGCAAACTAGTCTCTTCCTTATTTCTAGACTTATCTAAAGGCTTTGACACAGTTTGTGTCCTCACTAGGTCTTTCTCAGCCCACCTTTCTGTGGTTCAAAAGCTACCTTCCAATAGGTATCAGTCAGTAGAATGGTGCTCCACACTCTCTCCTTATTTCCCCGTCACCACCAGTGTACCACAAGGTTCTACTCTTGTTCCCTTCCTCCTTAACATTTTCACCAACACCCTCTATATAGCCAAACAACAGGTGACCCTAATATAATACACAGATGATTCCACTCTCATTTCCACATCTGACATCATGGTACCCCTCCAAAAATTACTGAAGAAGGTTTAACCGCCACTGAAACATGGCTTCACAACTTCTGCTCAACTCAAAGAAGAGCCAACTATTATTTTTTCCCCAAATCCTTCTCTCATGAAAAAAAACTAAATTTAAAGTTCTCTGTTTTGATAATATAACCATTGAAGTCACTTCTCACAGCAAATTATTAGGGTTTATACTGATGATAATCTTACATTCGACCTGCATATACAAAATTGCATAAGAAAAACTCATCAATAACTAGGGATGCTTTAAAGGGCCAAACATGTTCTCACCAATGTAACTAAAACTATACTTGCCACTAATTTTCCCCTTCCCACACTTCTTTATGGCACTCTCATCCTCACTAACCTCCAGGCTTCACAAAAATTAAAACCTGAGCAGTGCTATAACAAAGTTGCTAAAATTTGCAGCAAATACCACTTTCAGAACCCACCACAGTACAGCACTAAGAACCCTAAATTGGTTAGAACTGCCTCATCATCTAACATACACATAACTTCTTATCACCTATAAAATTATCCAGCATCCATTTGCCTGTCCAGCACTAAAAAACATTCTACACAACTACAGTATGTTCCTAATTGGTCATTGTGATTCAGTGACCAAAAAATCCTTTCTGTCTACAAACCTATCAAATCTGCTGGGCATTTTCTGTACTCATACAAGGTTGCCTTGGCCTGAACTCCTTAACCGTATGTGTCAGATGAATACCCTCCCTCCCATTTTTCAAAACCACTCTGAAAGTCTTCCTAGCTAAAATCTGGCACTGTTCTTGCTTAAAGCCAGTATAAACTATATCCCTAAATGTGAACAAGTACCTTTCATTCTTTATACCCCCTTCCTCTCCCTTGTTTACTTACTTCTTTACTTCTGTCAAAATCACTTCCCTTACATTTTCTCTAAATATACCATAAGCCTGTTTTTCCATCACTTCATATTGCAATTCCTGTTTGTATTAGACTAACTTACCTTTAATTTTTCTACAAACTGTCTAAAATTTCTCTAAATATTAAATGATTGTCATGTAACATGCATCGATTCTAAACCAATGTTTTTACATTATGTCTAATTTGTTATAATTATTTAAACTGCAGATGTTTTTGATTTGTTTTTGAAAATTGTAAAATTATTGTCCTTAAAATGTTTTGTATTAATTTATAGCTTTTCTCCCCATGCCTCCGCTGAAAATGGGCTTCTACCCAGCCAGACTTTCTTGGTGACCAAATGTCAATAAATAAATAAAACAATAAATAAAATGTTCTCCAGCAAGGGCTGACACAGACAAATAACTGGTGTCAGAGCCATGAACTAAAACAGAATGCCAAGAATAGCATATTAGTATCCATCAGGAAGTCATCTGCCACTGGTAAGTATCATATTGACAGCACACCCTTAAGAGTTGTCCCAGTAGTCCAGGACTTGGGAAGAAACATATATAGTAATCTAGCCTTTGACCACCATGTGTCTAGAGTACTGAGGAAATCTTTCTATGTTATAAAACTTATAAACAAAGGTATGGCATCTAGGTCCCAGGAAGTCATTGTTCCACTGTATTCAGCATTCATCAGACTTATCAGTGAGTACAATGCCCTCTTTGGTATGTACCTAATCAGGCCTATCCAAAAATTGGAATATCCACGGAGGTTCCTCACTAAAAGAATATAGGCGTAAGTAACATGTCTTTTGCAGACTGCCTCGAGGCCCTATCCTTTTATTCTGTCTGTTACAGGCTGTTGAGGGGAGATCTATGCATGGCATAAAAGGTATTGTCAGACCCCACTCTGATGGACCTCCTGCATATCTACAAAACAAACAGCACCAGAATTACCTGTTCTAAAGACTTAAACCTTGCTTCGATATAAATAGGACCTGTTGGAGAGGCAGGTATGTATCCCAGAGACTACCCCTTCTCTAGAATAGGCTCCCCATCTGTGTGAAGTAGAGTTCCTCCCTAACCCAATTCAAATGTAATTTGGACAACTGGATGGGGAGCATTACATTTTTGCCTTGTTTGACACCTGTCTCTCTTATGGACACAGGCAGCCTGTAAATGTTTCATCTCCCAGGCTCCTGCTTGTAAATGTTTCATCTCCTAAGCTCCTATTTACACTTATCAAGGGTACCAGAACTTGTCAGAGATTTAGGATGCATGGCTAGGCTTAAAAAGGCCCTTGTGGTTGTTAGCCTAATAAACATCTATAGACCTATGAAGAAAAAGTGTTTTCTTAGGAAATTAACACCAATACAAGCTGTGTGCTGTGGATAAAATAAGGTACTTTCAAGAACTATTAGGCTATTGATGTATAACACTAATTTCAAACTTCATTAGAAAGAAATACAGGAAATTATACTTTTTTTTCCTCAAGACAGTGCATGGTATGAGCCATTCCACTTTACTACTTATTTTATTATCAGAACTAAGACAGATGTAAAGTCTGTTACATTAAGTTGTTCCAGCTATGTCATAGTTTTTATTTATTTATTACATGATAAGCTGGAAATTCCATCTAGGAAATATCCATTTTCAGTGAACTCCTGTGATTAAATGCCGAAGTGGGTAAATCCAATAGCAGTAACACACATTTAAATGTACAGATATTGGAAAAGTAAACATGGCATATAAGGAAGCAGATTTATGTAATGTGCATTTGTATTAAATACAGTGTTGAACAATTTGGTAGATACGATTAGCCAAAAGAGATGTAAAAAAATGTATTTAGCTAAGTATGTTTGATACACCAGTGTAATGTGGAAAAGGGTTGTTGTTTATAGGAGTACCAAAATGCCCAGATGTTAGTTATAGCATTTAAATAATTTACAGTATGACAAGAAATGGTACATGTGTATAAAGCTAGCCTGACATTAGCTGCAAGATAAAATGTAGGGGAAGAGAAGATACAAGCAATCATAATAGGAACAGCATAGCAATAGTAGAAAGATGAGAATTGACAACAAAGTATTATCTGAGTATCATGTATCCCCTGTTGTTAGGAAATCCTTTTCCCTTGCCAGACTAATCATCAGGAGTACTTCCTCCAGGTATAAGGAAGCTATTAACCCTCTCTACTCCTCCCTCATTAGGCCTATAATAGAATATAATGGCCCATTTGGTATGTACCTGTCCAAGCATATGACTCAGGTTGAGAGACTGCAACTTTTTCTCAGTAAGATAATCAAAGGCTTGACATCCTTGCACTACCTAGGCTGTGCTAAGGTGCTTTTTACTTTTCTCTTTCCTAAAGGCCCTTGAGAGGTGACCTCTGTCTACTTTAGAAAGCCTCAAAGGATCCAATCCTATATGACCTCCTGCACATCTGTAAAACAAATAATACCCTCAACACATACTCAAGAAATGTTAACCTCCACCAAAATTTAAATAGGGCCTACTGATGAGATAGGTATATATCCTTTATGGAATAGACTTCCTTTGGAAGTAAAGTAATGTAACTCTCTGATCCTCTTTAAACTTATCCTGTATAAATGAATGGGCAATCATAAATACCCCCTGGATCTGGCTCAAGTTGTCATTAAAATGGATTTTAACTACCCATGACAGTGGGAACCTATAATTTGGGGTTATTGTGGCTAGGCTATTAATGGTCCTCTGGATCAACAGCCTAGTACTGACCTCTGAACCTAGCAGGTAGTACACCAGACATACAAAAAAAAAGACTTTAATTCAGTACAGAAAAAAAGATAATAATATTGTAATAATTTGGTTACAGGAAAGTTCTTTTGGTACCTGTTTTGCTAAGAAGGGAATACTATTTCATATCTTAAAAATGGCAGCTTAGAAAGAAGAAACCTCTAAATTGATGACAGGATTATGGAGTGTAGGTATGGTAGGAGACTGAGAACTGGAAATTGTGGGTTGAATGGTACTATTTTATAACTAAGTGGAGGACTGGACATTTGGCGTTTATATCATGTTATCGAAAGATGAAAATAGCGAATGCTATTTCATCAAACCTAAAATATGTAAACCACATAATATCGAACATTCAGAACAGCGAATTTTTTCCTTGGGAAAAAATTTGCTATTCCGAAACACATACACACAACACAAGCACACCTAAAAAACATCAATACACACACATACACTTATAATCCTACAACTAACCTTACACTAAACTATACATACACTACTATCTATCCACTTACCTTAACCCAAACCCTAACCCTAAGGTCCATGACTATCGCATACTCACCTAACCTGTGCCCTAACCCTAACTCACTTAACCCGCCCCTAAACCTAATTCATCTAACCCGCACCCTAACCCTAACTCACCTTACCTGCGCCCTAACCCTAACTCACCTAACCTGCGCCCTAATCCTAACAACCGCACAATCACACACTTACCTGAAACCGACCCGTAAATCTCCACCATAGCGCTGAAAATAATGAAGCCACAGAACTGACCAACCAAATTCTTTCCCTAGGAAAGAATTCGGTGTTCTGCAGCTTCGCTATTTTTAGCATTCGATTAAAACGGATCGATATTAGAACATTCAAACTTTTAAAACGTTGATGTTCTGATATTTGTTGGGGAAATGTAAGAAGGAATTTCAGCTTTTAGATGTGACAAAGCTGAATGCTTAAAATCAAGTCACTGAAGATCCTGTAGAGCGATGTAGTGACGTATCCGATTGTGTGATATAATGCAAATCTGTTAAGTCTTGTTGTGAGTCTCCTTCACTTAAAGATTATAAAGTGAACATTTTGTTAGAATGTTAGAGGCATACATCAGGCCATAGATAAAGAATGTTCTGGGTGTTGATAGATGGAGATAATTGGCAATAATGATTGTGGCTTTGTAAAGCAGTCCAAATCTGTAGTTGGCAATAGAGTCAGCAGATTTGAGAATGTAGTTCTGATTTTAATTCTCTGTCTGTGATGACTCACATTGGTTTTATAGCTGTGACATCCTCTTGGATGGTTTGTCTTGAGATAAATTTTGAAACAGGATATTATTAAAAAGGGATAGAATTGGTTGTCTTGAACAGAATAGCCTTAGTTTTGTCTTTGTTATAGCAAAGAACAAATTCATGTAGACATTTTTAATCTCATCAGATATTTTTTGGAATTGCAGGGATATGTCTAGACTATTATATGTTGAGTAAAATAAAATTAAAATAAGAGTATTTAATCAGCTAGCCTCACCACAGTACCCTGGCTTACTCTAAATAAAACAGTAAAAAGAAAGGGGTGAAGCACAGAGCCCTGCTTGACACTCAGGGATCTGGAAGGGAGACAAAGATCAAATGATGCCACTTGACAAATTCAGTCCTTCTTTCAAGGTTATTAATAAATCACTACATAGAGTCTAGAAAGGCCACAGTTGGTTAAGTAATACAGGCGAAGGTAATGGCTGACCGTCAAACAAATTGGAGAAGTCAAGGAATATGAACAAACTCTTTCTTCCAGGTTGAGATTAATGTGCAAATGTTCAATGAAATTGAGCAGAGGTGTTAAGTTCTGTGCCAAGGATGAAAGACAAACTGAGCTACAGAGAAATAATTATCATCATAAGTTTGTTGAATAAGTTGCATATGGATACACTTTTCCAATAGCTTAGATAGGGAGAGAGAAAACCACTGGGGAAGTAATTGTTGCAAGCATAAAAAGACCATCCGTTTGTAGAGGAACTGCTACTATGTCTCCTTCTAAAGTTCAGGGAAATAAGCATTTCCCACATGCAACAGAGCTGATAAGGATAGTGAAATGATAAGGAGTTATATCTAAGTTTAATATGAGGCGATGTCAGCAGAGGTCAAGCTAGGTTTGAGTTGGTTTTAATTTGAAGGTTAAGGAGGAGATAGGCCTAAAGATAAGTGGATTTTGGAGACTTATGGAGCAAGTGACTAGATCAGGGAAAAGTGGCTGCAGCACTGCCTCTTACGAGGGCTTGACTGAAATGAGTAGCAGCTTCACACAGGCTTGACTGGGTACAGATTGGTCAGGCAGGCCTTGCCAAAGTTAAGTCAATGAGTGATACCCTGCAGAACAGCTTGGGGTTTTGGTGATGAGAACTCTAATGGGATAATAAATAATCCCTTTGCTTTTGTTAAGCATATGTTTAACTTTGTTTGTCCTTCAGCTGAATGACAGAGAGAGTGGTGTCCTGACTTTGTAAAAGATTTTCTGTAGCTGATCCTAACATACTGTATTTCAGATGTGATCTAAGATAATGTTTAGCCTTTATTCTCCAATGCCTAATTGAAACCATGCTATTAAGGATGGTGAGGAATAAGTTTGAAATATTCACCTGCAAACTCAAAATGTAGAGAATGTAACTAAGTCCCTTTGAATTGCTTGAGAACCAGAGTAAATTGGGAGGACACAAATGCCTCTGTATTTCTTGAAAGTCACCAGCAGGTGAAGGTAGGGAGATGCTCCCTGAAGGTATTTGCCACAACCCATACTTCCGATACATTATTAAGATTAGACTTAAGAAGCTAGTTCAGTATACTTTCTCTCCCAAACATTTCATCAGTTCTGGTGGCAGGCACTGGAAGCCAAGCCAGTGGAAAAAAATAGAGGAATCTGAGGTTGATCATTGGAAGGTTTCGAGTTAACAGTAAGGTCTCTGTTAACTCAGATTAACCTTTGATGTTGGGTATCAGCTAAGAAAATGTTTTCTGCTCAACTCTTTTCTTATAAAAGTCCAGATGTATACATACACATGCAAATAAACAGTCTTCAATTTTTTCTCAGTTTAGTTGAGACAAGCAAGGTGTCTTTCAGAGATATAGTATAACTCTTAAGGGGAAAAGAGAGCAGAAAAAAAACTGAATACATTCTGGCAAGTTTGGCAACACCCCCTGCTTCACTGTAGGTTCTTTCAAACCTGTGCAAGTTATATCCAGAGAGAAGATTTTTCTCAGTCATTTATATGAGAGCCTGAATATGTTTCTTTTATTGTCAGAAGCTCAGGGGTTTATAAAGAGATAGTTAAGTTGCATAAATTCTGCCAACTGATGCATGGTGGCATCTAGACGCATAGCTTCTGAACTACACAGAAAATATGGAATTGTTTTACGTGTTTTTCTCTTTTAAGTTACCATGCTACATTGTGTCACATGGTAGCCTGTCTGAAATAAAGGATGTGGCCAGACATACTCATAAGTACAATTTTTTTCTGAACATCTATCAGAAACTTTTCAGTTCAGCACAGAATGTTTACAGTTGTCTATAAACTATTGTTTGTTGGACAGAACATGCCATGCTGATATGAATGAACAGCCTTTTTATAGTTATAAGTAGCAACTATTGAAAATAAAGTGCTTCTTCCCTAAGTGTATTGGGGCAGTTTTGAGAGCTGAGTACATTTTTTACTGCTCAGTAGGGGGTGGGGGCAGCAACATAAGGCTGGAGTACAATTTTTTGGCTACACTTATGTCTGAAATCAGTATCATAAATCTGAACTAGGTGACTCTGGACAGGGCATAGCAACAAACACCACTCTTGTTATTTAATTTTGTCTTCCTGGGTAGGGTACTGATCCAAAATGAATATGGACTGATCTAAAAGGAACAAATATACAAAAATGTTGACACTCTTCTTGGATGAAGTTCATCACAAATGTGTGGCATCAATATATCTCCAAATGTCAAATTTTTCAGTTTTATTAACAAGATTAAGAATATGAGGAACATCTTGAATTAAACAGTTTAATGTGAACTTAAAAAAAACCTAAGTTAGTGAGGTATATGAGACACTGGATAGAAAGGTATACTAACAGAATCTGAACACAGAATTGGCAGAGAGATGAAGGACCTCACAACGCAGCAAAATATTTGTCTTGGTCTGGAAGGTAGCACTTCACATCCATTAAAGTAAACAAAGAAGCAGAACTGCAAGTTTGGCATCTGTCTTGTTCAGAAACCTGTCAAAATAATTTGTGGCTTTGTTCAGATTATGTCATCCTGATGACATACCAGTGTTGGCTAACCTTCTTAATTAGACCCTTGCATTACTATCTGGAGAATCTCTGTTAGTTAATGATAGTGCAGTTATGATACCAAACAACTGCCTAGTTTAAAACTGTAGCTGCAATAATGAAAATATTAAAATCTCAAAACAATTCTAACCGGGTCATAAAAAATGAAATGGATCTTGACAAAGAGATAGTCTTGACAAATAAGCCTGTTTACAAAAGGAGTCATTGGCACTACTGAGCCACACCATGAAGTTAAAAAGTGGGTAAGAAGCTTGTAATGGGCTGTGTATATAAAATATTAGACAAATATAAAGATAAGACAGCAAATGAAGAATGTGACAGTGGAGGGGATGGTTAATAGTGTTCACATTATCACCAGCCAGAATCAACTGCTTAAGATATCAATAATATAAAGGAAAAGATAAAACAGAGGGCACAGTTCACAAGAGCTGCCCCTGCATGAATCCTAGTTGGCATCCTGTCAGATACACCAACTGAATTAGCTTGTTACCTACCCTGCAGTAGTACATTAAATCAAGGAGTCTGCCTGGCTGCATGGCACAGAGGATGGAGCTTTGACTGTGATACAGGGTCTGCCTGGCTGCATGGCACAGAGGGTGGAACCTTGACCATGATATAGGGTCTGCCTGGCTGCATGGCACAGAGGGTGAAGCCTTGAGTGTGATACAGGGTCTGCCTGGCTGCATGGCACAGGGGGTGGAGCCTTGACTGTGATACAGGTAACTGAGGTTCAGTTAGTGGCCCTAGCAAAGGGATGACCAAGCAATGGAGGGAGAGGAGTGAGGGGATTCTACTTGCTTGCCTTTACCCTGGCTCGAGGGGAGGCTTGCACACAGGGAGGTGAGATTTCTCTGATACAGACCAGAATAATCATCTCTTGTGCTTTCACACTGGTGGATGGGACTGGATGCGGGCAATATGTTTGGTAGATATGAAGAAACTTTCAGTGCAGACTGGGCACTGCACCCTTGCATGCCTTGTTCCTTTGCATAGCCAAGTTTGTATGTGTGGGGATGAAGGGCTACAAAAAATGATCCACCCCAATGACTGCCTTACTGATGGCCAGCCCTCATCCTGCTGAGATGGAATGAAAGGACCAAATGTTTGGGAGGGGGCTGATGACTGACAGACAGCAAGGGCAAAGTCTGACAGAAAAAAAAACAAGGAGCTCAGTGTTTTAAGGTAAAGGAGATGTCAGGAATATACAAAACATTCAAAATAAATGACAGCCTATATTCATTAACAGCTGATATACTTGCAGTCAAAAATAAATAATTTATAATTCATTTTTATGGAGACGAAATGCACAACTTACATCAGTTATTGTTATGACCACAATAGATATTGAAAGCTTATCTTTTGTAACCTATATACTAGTAGATGGAACTTTCTTTGTAAATGCAGCAGTTTGCAATTGTGAATATAATGGTTATATATCTGTAGTAGTGGGGCAATACATTGTAGCTGTCTTGTTATTTAGACCATATTGACTGGGATTCATAGTTGTCAGCCCTGTGGGGCAACTTGCTGCACACTAAGTAAGTCAAGTTGCTCTGCTCCACCATTTAGGGATTGATAGTTCGGCACAGTGTCACTGAAGTTACATCTCATTAAGTGTGAATCTGCATGATTATGGAGGGCTCAGCCTAAGCAGTTCTGCACCACTGCATTGAGCACCATATTAAACTGTAATATGAAGTATTGCAGGCCCTACCACCTAGTACACTTCACAAGGTCTCCCCCTCCACAGAGACACACACACATGCACACAACATATAACATCCAGTACTTGAAAATAGTGTATTTATAGCAACACTCGTGATCTTACTAGTCCCAAGGTGTTGCTGTCGAGTATATTGCAGCGGTTCTCCCTTATCCTTGCAAAATCCAGCTGTCATTCCCTCTTCAAACAAAACCCAGTGTGTGGCAGGGAGAATTCATACTTGTTCGATCTAGTCACTGACGATCCTTCTGTGCCTCCTCAGACATAGCCAGTACATGCTTGGTGGTCCCACTCCCTAGAAGCTCTCTTCACCGTAGATAATGCTGATATCTATGCGGCCACTGAGACATGGTTTAAAGCTGTGGAGAGTACACCAACAGTGTAAAGTTATAATGCCTTCCACACATTTAGACCAGCTGCTACACAGACAGGCACTAAAGGTGGAGGTGTCTCTATTTACATAAAAAATAAATGTATCTCAAGGCTGGTCAGACAGGACAATGCACTTGAGCTGCTCCATGTTCAAATCACCATAGGCAAAATCCAATATCACTTCCTTGCCAGTTATAGGTGCTCCTCTATGACCCAGGAAACCCATACCATGTATTTAAAATTATTAGCAACACTAACCATCCAACCCAATACCCTATTCATGGGTGACTTTAATTACCCCAGGAATTCTATATGATACCAAATGTACAGACATAGAGATTCCTGGATTTTGTAAATGCAAACTCCCTGAACCAGACAGTCAATACACCGACCAGGGGTGCAGCCATACTGGATCTGGTCCTCACTAATATGGGAGAGTGCTGCACATCCCCCACTGCAATGTCTTCCCTGGTAAGGTCAGACCACAAAATGGTCTCCTTTGAAGTAAAAAGGACCCCCAGCTAAAGCTGGAATATTCAGGAAATACTCTAATGCTAACCTCCTGCTATTAAGTGATAACCTGGTAAAATTTAAAGCCCCCATAAACCCTGAGAACACTGCTGCCTATGCAGAACTGTTCACAGAAACCCTGTACAAACATATTAATAGCTGCATTGAGGCAGCTTTACCCACCAGGAAGAAGTACAGAACTAACTCAAAAAAAGCCACTCTGGTGGAATTACAAAATCAATATGCTGTATAACAGAAGGAAGAAAATCATGGCAAAAATTAGGAGGTGCAGCACTCAGCAGAATAAGAGCACTCTCATCAAACTAAACAAACATCTCATAGGACAAATAAAGTCTGCCAAAGCCAAATTTGAGGTGAATTTAGCCTCCCAGGACAAGGACAACCACAAGGCATTCTTTAGTTATGTCCGCAACCTCAAAGGCAATACACAATTGTGTGCAGAGCTCATAGTAAATTGAGCCTCCTATAATGAGCCAGAAGATATAGCAAACCTACTGGCTGATAAATTCAGCTCCAACTTTACCCCACTCTCCCCCTCAACCTTTCCTCAGGAAATACCATCAAATATAACTCCCCCAGCTATCAGTAGGGAACAGGTCATTAATACTCTCTCTAAGGCTAAGAACACTGCATCCGTGGGCCCAGACAATATCCCAGGATGCCTTCTACATAGCATGAAACATGACTTATCAGGGCCTCTGGAATTGCTATTTAACTATAGCCTCCAAACAGGCTTCATGCTTCATGAATGGAGAACAGCAGCAGTCATCCCTCTGCACAAAGGTGGGCTATCTACAGACCCTGGAAACTACAGACCCATAAGTCTCACTAGTTTTATATGTAAAACCATGGAAAGAATTATCATGGAAATGATCAATAGTGATATAATAAACCTCCAGACACTGGACCCAACCCAGTTTGGTTTTGTCAAGGGCAGATCATGCCTACTCAACCTGGTGGACTTCTTTGAGAAGGTCACCAAAGTAATGGATGAGGGTAAAATAGTTCTCACTGCCTACCTTGACCTGACAAGGCATTTGACACAATACCCCACTTGGACATTGTTGACGAACTCAGGAGGTTAGGTACAAACTCTTATGTCACCCAGTGGATAGCCAACTGGCTCACAGACAGGACCCAGGAAGTTAGAATTGGAGAGTCCACCTTTACAAAGAGGCCAGTCACAACTGAAGTCCCTCAGGGATCAGTCCTTGGACCACTCCTTTTTGGCACTTACTTCTCTGAAGTCAAGGCCAATGTCATTGGTCTCTGGTTGACTAAATTTGCAGACGATTGCAAATTAGGAGCTGCCATACCCACACTGATACAAATGATCTCCAGGAGGGGCTGACACAGACAAACAACTGGTATCAGAGCCATGGACTAAAATTAAATGCCAAGAAATGCATAACAGTATACTTCAGGAAGTCATCCACCCCTGGTAACTATCATATTGACAACACATCTCTTAGAGCTGATCTGGTAGTTAGGGACTTAGGGACACACATAGATAGTAATCTACATTTTGACTGTCACATACCTGCAGTAGTGAGGAAATCATTCTATGTTGCACAACTTATAAACAAAGGTATGGTATCTAAGTCCAAGGAAGTCATTGTTCCAGTGTATGTGGCATTCACCTATCATTGAGTACAGTGCCCCCTTTGGTATGTACCTAACCAGGCATATCCAACAGTTGGAATGTCCACAGAAGTTCCTTGCTAAAAGAATACAGAGCTTAAATAAAATGTCCTATGAAGAACACCTCAAGGCTCTATCCCTGTATTCTGTCTCCTACAGGCTTTTGAGGGGAGAGCTATGCTTGACATACAGGGCATTGTCAGACCCCATGCTGATGGACCTCCTGCATATCCGCAAAACAAACAGCACCAGAATTACCTATTCTAAAGACTTAAACCTTGCTTATGATATAAATAGGACCTGCTGGAGAGACAGGTATGTATCCCAGATATTACCCCATCTCTGGAACAGGCTGCCCATTCATGTGAAGCAGAGTTCCTCCCTAACCCAATTCAAGTTCAACTTGGACAGTTGGATAGGGAACAGGAAATTCATCCCTGGTTTGCCACGTATGTCTCTAATGTACACAAGTAGCCTGTAAATGGTTCATCTCTCAGACCCTAGCTTGTAAACGTTTCATCTCCCAAGCTCCTGCTTACACTTATCAAGGGCATCAGTGCTTGTCAGAAATTTGGGATGCTTGGCTAGGATTAAAAAGGGCCTTGTGGTTATTTGCCTGGTAAACAACTATGATCCATCCCTCCCTGGCTACATATAGGACTCACTCACACAGGGACAGACACCCTGACAGATAGAGACACACACACAGACACACACACACACACACACACACACACACACACACACACACACACACACACACACACACACACACACACACACACACACAAACACACACACTTGCATGTAAAGATACAAGCACACATGCAGTCATTCACACATCCAGTACCTGCACTCACTGCATTCACTATCTCTCCACTCATAGTAGCCAAAGTTATATTAGACAACTGTCATTCAAAACACACATGTGCATACACATATAAGCATGCACATTGACATGCACATGCACATACATACACACGCACGCATGCATATATTTGGATAGGGACTCCCGCACTGTCTCACACACACATACAAAACCGTTTACCTTCTTCAGTAGTCTAAGCATAGACCGAGGCTGTTTCACCCTGCTCAGATTATCTCCAATTTAAATCTATAGATGCACCCTAGAAAACAATGGTATACTCTTTTTCTGCACAGCTTTATTAGGTGACTTACATAGTGCAAATATATCCATACATACATACAACTATTTCAAGCATGGGCAATAATGTCCTTATAATCTGCCAATACGCCAAAACAGTTATTCCCATAATAAGTATCTAGGCTGTTCTTAAAAATATCTAAACTAGTGTTTGCTTTAATGTAATTCAGAAGTCTATTCCATGTGTCAGCTGCTCTCTCAGAGAACTAATTAGTGCAATTCCAATTACTATAGAAACTTCTGTGTAAGTTGTCTGATGATTCTCTAGTACTTTTTGAAAACCCCAAACATTCCCAAAGGTAGTTGTTTCTAAATGCCCTATATACCTGAATAAGGTCCCTGCTTAAACATCAGTATGAGACACTGTGCAAGTTCAGATGTTTTAGTCTTTCGTATTAACTTATATTTTCAGATCCATTGGTGCCCTCAATATTTTTTAGCTGTCCTCTTTCCAGTTTACTCATGCTTGTTTTCTTATAAAGTTTCCATACTGTTATTTTATACTGAAGTTTGGGTCTAATATAACTGACAAACAATGATTTTTTCATTTCTGATTTCCTAGACTTTATAAATCTTTTTATACAACGTATAGTTCTATAACTATCATTAACCAGATGGTTGATATGATTAGAAAAACTCAATGCTGGATCTGCCCATACCCATATGCCCAAGTTCTTAAACAAATCTACTGTTTCAGTCACTGTGTGCTGTATTAAATATTTACCTTTCAATTTATATCTCCTAAATTTCATATGCTTAGTGTTTGATGTATTTATTAGCATATTATTCTCCTGTGCCAAATGGTCAATTTACTCAAGTTCTTTTGTAGGTATGCCCTATCTGTAACTCATGTAATCAGTTTACCAATTTTCAGGTCATCTGCATGTAAGCTGTTAAACACCTCAGGAAAAAAGTCTAAACAAGTATGGTCCTAAGACTGAGCCCAGTGAGACACCCTGACTGTAACATCAAATTTCAACTGCCCATTTGCTGTATGATACTTGTCATGCCCTATTTGTAAGCCATCAACTACCCATCTTATCAGGACTACATCAATACCTAGTTGTTCTAATTTATTGATCAGTGTTTTATGTATAAATATATTGGATGCTGAAATTAAATCTATATAAATTGCATCACAGCACAATTTTCCATTCATAATTGTTATTATATTGTTATAAAACATCACGTTACTGGCGGTAATATGTCTATTTTTAACAGATGCATGCTGCTATATGGTTTTTAAGTTCCAACCTTTCTAATTCTGACAATAATTTATCCAATATAACCTTCTCCATTATATTTCCACAACATGAAAGTAAAATTTAAGTCTATACTAGAAAAGCTCACCAGACTCTGCTACACTTTGCTGTGAAGGAAAGGTTAGTTTGCTTTTTATTTGTTGTATTTTGTATTACTTTATTGCCTTTTTATATTTTGAATACTGTGATTTGTTTTCTTTACCTTGTGTTTTACTTGTATTCTGCTTTTAACTGCATATTAAAACTTCAAAAGAGACCACAGCTCTGTTTCTTGTGAGTCAGGCAGAATTTTTTTTCCACTCACCCACCCGCTTACTGTCATCTTCTTAAATACCACTGTCTTTCTAGTTGCCTGCCTCTTATGTTAATTTGACCATATATCTAATTTCCTCTCTGCTTTCACTGGCTTGTGTGATTAAGCACAAAAATTATCATTTTGTGAAATCAGTCCCCTTCAACTATTTAAATTTATTGGACATCCTACTGTATTCCATAGTACCAGAATACAAAAGTGACCACCCTCTTTCAATCTATCTTGCTGTTTTAAAAATAGTGACTCTCCACTGAAACTTAACTTTTTAGACAGGTAAAACTTACGTAACCTACTTTCACATCTAACTTATCTCGTGCACACTGCAGTGTTTAGGATAAACCATTTTTTTCATCTTACCTTTAAGCATCCCTGTGAATAGCACTTGCTGTAATACCTGCTGAAAAGCACTAGGAAGCCTTAAACTGATACAAGCACTCAACTCTCCTTATTAATAAGGAGAAATTAATCATAGCCACTAAACAGCCTATAATTGCAAAGAAAACAGCTCCTGTACTTTACAAAAAAAGCACCAAACCAGGCACGTCCAAGGGTCAGCTTCCGGTGATTTCTCCTGTCCACCTGGTGAATCTGGACATACTGGGGCAATGCAGCAATTGCCTCATGTACACAGACAACCCTCTCCTTTTACCACCCAACACTACAACCTGTGAGAGATGCACTTACATAGCCAAAATGGAAGCAAAGTTCTCTCCACCCAAGATTGTGCTAGACAGTTAAGAGGAGAAGGTTAACACCCACACTACACCTCAAGCAACACATAGCCCTTCTAAACCCACACCAGCAACACCCACACATAGCAACATTAAATCCACATATGCAGAGGCCTTTAACTGTAACCTGCCCAATTAACAAGGACCTCCGAAGCTGAAATGCAAACAAACACTAATCACAACCAAAGGGTCACATAGCTCATAACACCAGTGTGCCACCCAGCAACAGCCCCTAAGGCAAGACAACGTACCTAACACTTTAGACATAGGTAACTCTATAGTCAGGCACACTGATGTCCCACTCACCAGGCTAAACAAGGAGAAAATTACAGTCAGCTGCCTGTCGTTTGCCAGGATCCGCCACATAACGCATGCACTCAAGTTACTCCACAACAAGTACAAATATGACTCTGTCATTGTCCATGTTGGAGTGAATGACTTGAGACTTACCTCCCTGGGCTACATGAAAAGAGACATGGAAGGATCATGTGGCCCAGGCAGGTATGACCCTAGCACTGAGTAGCATCCTGCCTTCTCCAGAATGATACCACAATATAAGGACAAAATGACTGACTTCAACAATTGGCTAAGCTTCTGGTGTCATTCAAAGGGGATCCAGTATCTGTCTGCCTGGGACGACATGATCGACAGACCAGGATGCTTTGCCAGAGATGGTCTACACCTGTCGCCCCTGGGATTCAGGTTACTGGCTAAGGCTCTTGCCACCCCTATAATGCCTTTTTTAGGCAACGTTCAAAGGACAAAACCACCACCGTAACAGGTACAAGCTTGCAAATTCTGAAGGTAATGCTACTCAATGCTAGAAGTCTAAACCTCAAAATGCACTCTCTCGAGGCACTCCTAAAAATGGAGAACATCGATATCTGTGCAGTAACTGAGACCTGGTTCAAGGCTCCAGAAAGCACCCCTGCAATACCAGGCTACAACTCTTACCACACTTTTCGGCCACCAAACCAGGACCAAAACACTAAAGGTGGAGGAGTGTCCATATTCACTGAGGATATTCACACCACCAGGCTAGTTGCCCAACACAATGCGTCTGAAATTCCTCAGGTGCAACTAACACTAGGTAAGACTGCAATCCAAATTGTAGCTTGCTACAGATCCCCCACCATGCCCCAAGATTCTCATTACACCTTTCTAAACATACTGGAAAATATTAAGATACAACCAAACACCCTAGTACTGGGTGATTTCAACTACCCTGCCATTAACTGGGAAAACTACTCGTGTACCAACACCTTTGCCCAACGGTTCTTGGAATTCATAAATTCCAATGCCCTGGGTCAACTAATCCATAGTCCCACCAGGGGCTCCAGTATTGTAGACCTGGTCATTATCAACATGGGAAATCGATGCTTCACATCTATGGTCACCCCCTCGTTGGTCAAGTCTGACCATAAGCTAATCATCCTTAACATCCACATCCCACTCCCACCCCCCAGTAAGGAAATCTCCATAAAAAACTTCTCCAAAGCCAACTTCATGCTACTCAAGTCAGAAGTGACAAGCTTCATGACACCCATGCAAATGGGAACTGAAAGTTCGACTGCTGAATCCTATACTAAGGCACTGTATGAGCATGTCTACTTATGCATGAATTGTGCCATCCCAAATAGAACAAATATGCTCTCCTCCAAAAAAAGGAAGCCAATTTGGTGGTCCCCTGCCATAAACAAACTTTACAACAAAAGGAAGAAACTGTTGCAGAAAAGAGGAAAATCCCAGGATGCAAAAAACTCCCTTACCAGCCTCAGTGAGAAGCTGAGATCTCTCATAAAAGCCTCCAAAGCTAGTTATGAAAATAAAATTGCCAAAGATTCCAAAGACAACCACAAGGCATTCTATAACTATGTCAAGAATCTAAATGTCAATGCTCAAATCTGCTCTGAGCTACAACAGAATGGCATTAAATATACTGATTCCCAAGGATATTGCCAATATCCTGGCAGATCAATTCAGTGCCAACTTCACCCCCCACCCCCTAAACGGCCCATCTCAATACTGGAAGATTGCCAAATTCCGGAAATAATGGCCACACAGGTAAAAAACGCACTCTCTAAAGCTAAGAATACAGCATCCATGGAACCATATGACATCCCGGGCTATGTATTACATAAACTACAAAATGAACTGGCACCTCACCTAAGTGTCATGTTTAATCATAGCCTCACCTCAGGCTTCGTGCCCACTGAGTGGTGCACAGCTACAGTTATCCCACTCCACAAGGTGGGATCCACCTTGGATCCTGGGAACTACCGCCCCATCAGTCTGACGAGCCTGATCTGCAAGGCCATAGGTTCATAGGTTCATAGGTTCATACTAGGCTATCTGCCCGAGGGCATTTACAAGCCTAGCCCATCGTTTTGTGGCTTACGCCACCCCTTTAGTGTGGGGAACTATACCCATTATTTTGCTGTGCCTCTGTCGAGCAGTGACACTGAGGTAATCCCTGGGGTATATCTGCGATCTCCCATCCATTGGTCAAGATTTCTCTTGAACAAGGCCAGCGAGGTGCTCTGCCTCACATGTACCGGGATTTTGTTCCACAGCATAGGGAGTCTTTGGGTGATGAATCTATCCCTCCAGCACGTCCTATTAATAGCCGTGTCGAGGTTTAAGTCTCCCGCCCTTGTGGCTCTGATGGATCTAGATTTTGTGAGGGGAAGCATATTCATCAAATCTGGGTTGGACATGGCGTTGTATGTTGGCAAAGGTCACCTCTGAGCAATGTGGCGACTGAATAGAGCTGGAGTTCTTTCAGTCGGGCAGCATAGGACAGATTTTTGAGACCCTTTATCCTTTTGGTGAGGAACTTTGTGGCCTCTCCAGCTGCTGCAAGTGTCGGGTCAGATACATTCGAATGGGGCATTGTACTCAATCATTGGTCTGATGAGTGATGAGTAAAGGGAGACTATGACCTCCCTTGATCTAGATGAGAATCCCTTCATGATAAGGTGGGCAATGTAGAAGGTCTTCCTGACTACTTTAGCTACATGGGTGTCGAATGACAGACTACTATCAACCTGGGTCCCCAGGTCCCTGATAACTTCTTCTGTGCTCAGTGGATTGCCACCTATTTGGTAGCTAGGGGTAACCTTGTTTTTCCCGAAGGGTATGACTATGCATTTTTTGGCATTTAACTTTAGGCCATGGCTCTGGCACCAGTTATCCGTTTCTGTGAGACCCTTCTGAAGGATATCTGTGTCAGATGTGTTTTCTACTATGGCCCAGTTTGCAGTCATCTGCAAACTTTGTCAGCCATAACCCTCCTGTGTTTGCTTGTACTTCAGAAAAGTAGATGCCAAACAAGAGTGGGCCCAGGACTGAGCCCTGTGGGACACCACTTGTGACAGGCTTTGAGTCTGACATGGCGCCAGCAACTCTGACCCTGTGGGTTCTGTCACTCAGCCAGTTTGCAACCCATCTTGTGATGTATGGGTTAACATTTAAGCTGATGAGTTTTCAATGATACCCGAGTGGGGTATTGTATCAAGGCCTTAGCCAGATCGAGGTAGGCTGTGTGGACTGCCTTTCCCTCATCAATGGCTTTGGTGACTGTTTCGAAAAAGTCAACCAAGTTTAAAAGGCATGATCTGCCTTTGACAAAGCCAAACTGGGTTGGATCCAAAGTCTGCAAATTCCCTATGTCTTTATTTATGAGGTCCATTATGATCCTCTCCATGGCTTTGCAGATAAGGCTTGTCAAACTAATGGGCGGTAATTTCCAGGGTCGGTGGAGGCACCGCCTTTGTGAAGTGGGACCACAGTTGCAGTGCGCCACTCCCTGGGTACGTATCCAGAGGTAAGACTTTGATTAAACAGCTGTCCTAGCTGTGGGTTTAATTCCTCATTGAGTTCGTGGAGCACACAGCCGGGGACACCATCAGGTCCCATGGATGCTGTGTTTTTGCTTTGGAGAGAGCAGTTCTCACTTGGGCGCTGGAGATGTTTGGGGGCTGCAATCGTTTGGTATAGATATCTCTCCTTTTGGGGAGGGGAGAAGTTTGCACTGAACCTGTCAGCCAGTATGTTGGCAATGTCTGTAGGATCAGTAATCTTCACATCATTTTGAACTAGTTCTGAGCATATCTGGGAGTTTCCTCCTAGGTTTCTAACATAGCTAAAGAAGGCCTTATGATTGTCTTTTGAGTCTTTAGCTATTTTTCTCTCGAAATTTGCTTTGGATGATTTTATGAGAGCTCTTAGTTTTTACTTATAGTGATCAAGGGTGTCTTACCTTTTAAGGATTTTGCTCTATCTTGTAGTAGCTTCCTCCTTTTGTTGTAGAGTTTGTTTATGGCTGGGGTCCACCAGACTGGACGCTTGCCTTTGGTACAAAGAGTCTTTGTTTTGCTTGGGATTGCCTTATCCATGCAGTCCTGCAGGTGCTGGTAGAAGGCATTTGTAAGTGATTCAGCGGCTTGAGTACTGTTTTCCGCCGGTTCGGGTGCCTTAAAGGAGACCAGACTAATCTTTAGAAGTGTGAAGTCGGCTTTGAGAAGTTCTTTACTGTGGTCTTTTTATTTCAGGTGGGGTGGGATGAGGACCTCCAGCGAGATTAGTTTGTGATCTGATCTCACCAGTGAGGGGTATACTTCCGGTGTTGAACATTGTGCTCCCATGTTCGTGATGATGAGATCAAGTATGTTATCTCCTCTTGTGGGGATGGTGACTAGTTGTTCCATGGCATTTGAGTTTATGAATTCCAGGAACTTTTGGGCTAGGGTGTTTGGGCTTGAGTAGTGTTCCCAGTCTATATTAGGGTAATTGAAGTCACCTAGTATGATGGTGTTTGGTGATACATTTATCCCCTCTAGTGTTTTCAGGAAGGCCATGTGAGGTTCCTGAGTTTGTGAGGGTGGACTGTAACATGCTACAATTTGCAGAGCAGTCTTGCCTACGGTTAATTGCACCTGGATGGTCTCCGATGCATCATGCGTTGCCACCAGTCTTGAGGTGTGGGTGTCCTTGATGAATATGGATACCCCCCCTCCTTTCTTGGTATTGTCCGGATTTTGGGGCCGGAACGCATGATATGAGGTAAAACCTGATAGCGCTGGGGTGCTCTCAGGAGCCTTGAACCAGGTTTCTGTCACAGCACAGACATCGATGTTCTCCATACTGAGAAGGGCCTCGAGTGCGTGCATTTTGAGATTTAGACTTCTGGCATTGAGCAGCATTACCCTTAGTTTTTTCCTTTTTGTGTTCTAGGGTGGTAGGTTTAGAATTTGAGCCTTGCCTAAAAAGGCACTATGGGGTGGCAAGAGCCTTTGCCAATATCCGGAATCCCAGGGTGACAGGTGCAAGCTGTCCCTTGCGAAGCAGCGTGGCTTGTCCAGCATGTCATCCCAGGCAGACAGATACTGGATCCCCTTTGAATGACACCAGTGTTTAAGCCAATTGTTAAAGCTGATCATCTTATCTCTGTATTGTGGCATCATTCTTGGTGAAGGTAGGATACTGCTCAAGGTCAGGGTCATACCTGCCTGGGCTACATAATCAGAGAGCTCCTCAATGTCTCTTTTCATGTAGTCCAAGGAGGTACGTCTCAGGTCGTTTACACCAGCGTGGACAATGACTGAGTCATATTTGTACCTGCTGTTGAGAGACCTGAGTGCTTGCGTTATGTGGCGGATTCTAGCGCCCGACAGACAGCTTACTGTGACCTTCTCCTTACTCAGTCTGGTGAGCGGACGTCAGTGTGTCTGACTATGGAGTCACCAATGACTAGTGTGTCTGGCATTGTGTTTGGCCTTAAGGGCTGTGACTGTTTGACACTCTGACTGTGAGGTCTATGTGTTGCAGGTGTTGTGTTCTGAGGTGGTGGTTGTTTGGGTGTCTGCTTTGGTGGCCTCTGCTGTTTTGGTAGATTTTTGATCAGAGCCTCCGAGTATGCCTTTGTGTGTTTATGTGTATGATTTGAGGTTGTAATGGTACTATGTGAGACTGAGTCTATAGTGTGTGTGGTAACCTTCTCCTCCTGACTGGTCTTGCCAGTCCTATGTTGAGAGAGCTCAGCCTCCAGTTTGGCCGTATAGTTACATCTCTCGCATGTATTTGTGTTTTGTGGGAGGAGGAGAGGGTTGTCTGTGTACATGAGGCAATTGTAACATTGCCTCAATATTCCCAGGTTCACCAGCTGAGCAGGAGAGGACACTAGCAACTGATCCCTTGACATGCTAGAAGGATAGACAAAAAACTTTAAAAAAGATTCCGGGGGATGTGGGTGACCGAGAAATGGGGGGTTGCCTTTTTGGGGTACTATCTATGACAAGAGTGCCGTATCAAGGTAATAAGTACTGTAGGAGCAAGTGCTAGGTTTAACAGATAGAGAATAGTCTACTTGGAGTCAAGTAGAGATGATCTTTTTAGTTATAGGATACGCTGATTAGATCAGTAGTATAGTTCGAGGAAGGTAGTTTTAAGGGAAAATTTGAAGAGTGTAATTTAGGTAGCCCTAAGAGTTTAAATCTGCTTAACCGGCGCTGCCCTAGTGTGCAACAGTAGCAGCTCCGCGCTAAATCGCGCAAACGCGCGTTTAGCGTTTTTTATATCAGGGGGCTGAAAGAAGCTAGGAACTGGCCCAAAACGACCAATAAACTACAAGTTACTGGCTGAAACCTCACAAAACTGGACTAACAGGCAGCTCAATGCTTCCCACTCCCACTGGTAAGCAAGGGAACCTCCTCTGTTCCAAATTAGGTAAAGATTCAGTAACAGGAACTGCAAACAAAGCCCAGGGATCAGCAAGCTCTGAAACTGGACTATTCTAGCTTAGTAAGGCGGGAAAACAAGAGATATTTTTTTTTTTTTTTTTTTCAGAAAACAAGCAGAAACAGATACAGTAAACACTTATAAATGCTATAAATCGGCTATCACAGCCTACACAAACAATTTGCAACAGTTACAGATTTTAAAAGTAACAAATTGAGAAACAAGTGCAAAAACAGAATAAATGCAGAAAAACAGTAACAATGTATCAGCAAGCAGGTGAAATACAGTTGCTAGATAAATAGAAGTGGAAAGCCACAAAAATTATACTTAAATCAGGTAAAGTCACTTTTTTAGCTCTCTGAAGCTTGGATTACTCTGCTGGCCACCACGAGGATCTGTGCTGAGTAGGTACAAGCCAAAAAACGCGCGTTTAGCGTTTTTTATATCAGGGGGCTGAAAGAAGCTAGGAACTGGCCCAAAACGACCAATAAACTACAAGTTACTGGCTGAAACCTCACAAAACTGGACCAACAGGCAGCTCAATGCTTCCCACTCCCACTGGTAAGCAAGGGAACCTCCTCTGTTCCAAATTAGGTAAAGATTCAGTAACAGGAACTGCAAACAAAGCCCAGGGATCAGCAAGCTCTGAAACTGGACTATTCTAGCTTAGTAAGGCGGGAAAACAAGAGATATTTTTTTTTTTTTTTTTCAGAAAACAAGCAGAAACAGATACAGTAAACACTTATAAATGCTATAAATCGGCTATCACAGCCTACACAAACAATTTGCAACAGTTACAGATTTTAAAAGTAACAAATTGAGAAACAAGTGCAAAAACAGAATAAATGCAGAAAAACAGTAACAATGTATCAGCAAGCAGGCGAAATACAGTTGCCAGATAAATAGAAGTGGAAAGCCACAAAAATTATACTTAAATCAGGTAAAGTCGCTTTTTTAGCTCTCTGAAGCTTGGATTACTCTGCTGGCCACCACGAGGATCTGTGCTGAGTAGGTACAAGCCAAAAAACGCGCGTTTAGCGTTTTTTATATCAGGGGGCTGAAAGAAGCTAGGAACTGGCCCAAAACGACCAATAAACTACAAGTTACTGGCTGAAACCTCACAAAACTGGACCAACAGGCAGCTCAATGCTTCCCACTCCCACTGGTAAGCAAGGGAACCTCCTCTGTTCCAAATTAGGTAAAGATTCAGTAACAGGAACTGCAAACAAAGCCCAGGGATCAGCAAGCTCTGAAACTGGACTATTCTAGCTTAGTAAGGCGGGAAAACAAGAGATATTTTTTTGGTTTTTTTTTTTTTTTTTCAGAAAACAAGCAGAAACAGATACAGTAAACACTTATAAATGCTATAAATCGGCTATCACAGCCTACACAAACAATTTGCAACAGTTACAGATTTTAAAAGTAACAAATTGAGAAACAAGTGCAAAAACAGAATAAATGCAGAAAAACAGTAACAATGTATCAGCAAGCAGGCGAAATACAGTTGCTAGATAAATAGAAGTGGAAAGCCACAAAAATTATACTTAAATCAGGTAAAGTCGCTTTTTTAGCTCTCTGAAGCTTGGATTACTCTGCTGGCCACCACGAGGATCTGTGCTGAGTAGGTATTATCATGGAACTTATAAGCAAAGACATTGGCAACCTTTAAACACTGGACCCCACCTAGTTTTCGTTCATGAAGGGCCAATCTTGTCTCCTGAACCTGATTGACTTCTTCGAATCAGTCTCCAGAGCTATGGACGAGGGTAAGGTGGTCCACACAGCCTATCTGAAACTCGCCAAGGCCTTTGACACCATCCCCCATTCTGGAATCAATGATAGACTTACTAAGCTGGGCATTAATCCCTACGTCACTCGATGGGTTGCCAAATGGCTTACTAACAGAACCCACACTGCAAAAGTAGCCAAATCCAAATCCAGCTGCAGACAAGTGACAAGTGGAGTACCTCAGGGTTCAGTCCTGGGATCGCTCTTGTTTGGCATCTACTTCTCTGAAGTACAGGCCAACACTAAGGGACTCTGGCTAACAAAGGTCACAGATGACTGCAAACTGGGAGCCATTACTGAATCCCCAAATTATGTGGATACTCTACAAAAGGGCCTTACAGAAACAGATGCTTGGTGCCAGAGCCATGGGCTCAAGCTCAATGCCAACAAATGTATAGTTATCCCCTTTGGGAAAAAACATGTGCCCATGAATTACCACATAGGTGGCAGTACAGTAAACACCGAAAGTGTGATAAGGGACTTAGGGACACTGGTGGACAGTGGTCTCACCTTCGATAACCACATCGCCACAACAGTCAGGAAATCCTTCTATGTAGCACACCTCATCACTAAGGGCTTTTCATCCAGAAAAAAGGAGATCATTGTCCCACTGTACTCATCCCTCAGACCCACTATAGAATACAATGCTCTGTTTGGTATGTACCTCTCAAGACATCTGCAACAACTGGAAAGGCTGCAGAAAAACCTCACTGAAAGAATCTCAGGCCTAAAGTAGATGCCCTATGCTGACCGCCTTAAAAAAATCCAGCTATACATCATCTACTCAGAGGCGATCTGTGCTTAACATTCAAGGCCATGTCAAACCGTGAGCTGTCGGACATGCTACACTTAAAGAAATCCCAATTCCTCAGAGCCACACACTCCAGGGATTTAACCCTTGTCATCACAATAAACAAAACACGCTGAAGGGATAGGTTCCTGACCCAGAGACTCCCCAGACTCTGGAATAGACTGCCCATACATGTCAAGCAGAGCTCCTCTTCAAAAGGAACCTTGACGATTGGATGGGAGAAAGGAAATTCACCCTGGGGATCACGTCAGTCGCCCTGCTAGACAGGGGTCCAGGGAAGTAAATAGTGTGGGAAGAAATAGCCAGGGAATTGTTATGGCTAGGCTTGTATAGGCCCTAGGGCCGATAGCCTAGTACCAACCTATGAACCTATATACCTCTGGGTTTATTCTACTCCCCTTTCCCTCAAAAACAGGTTTAACAAGTGCATGTCTCCAATCTTGAGGAATCTCCCCAAATTTACGCAACCCAATAAATAACAGATATAAATGTACTATGAGTTCATGCCAGTGTTCTTAGGTCATTAATACTAATTCCATCTCCTCTCTGTGCTTTGTTTGGATCCAGTTTGCATAGTTCTTTTTCAATATAATTTAATTTGATTTCAGTATCTGAGGTTACCTGGATGTCACTGACACAATTTATCCCTGCTTTGCATAAGATTTTGTAATTATGTCTATAATATGTTGTGTCTGAGAATACATTTCAGACTCTTCACACAGTTTATCAATTTGTATGTCTTTACTCCTACCACATCTTACATATCTATAAAATGGTTTCCTGTTATGCTCAATATCTTCCTATAAGTTTTCTTCAATTTTTTTTCTTGATTTTGTCTCACACTGTGTTTAATGTATCTGTCCAGCTTGTTTATTTCAGTTTTCAAAAGACATAGTTCGACCTCTTTTCCATTTCTTATATTTTTTGTCTCTCAGCTTAATCAAGTATCCTGTTCCTATGTAAATATATCCTCCTGAAGTTATGTGCCTAGATCCTGATGATCATTTTTTTCTTTTGCATTCAAACAATTTCTATTTAAAAAAAATCTGCATTTGTTCTGCAGTTTTTCCACTGAATGCATCACTCTAATTAGATTTACATAGTGAATGTTATGCTTCCATAAATATGTTATTAATCTTCTGTGCATTGTTTAGATTTCAGTTTGGAAGAATTATCTATTAACAAATTAACCTTTATAACCTCATGATCACTGCATTTCAGTGGTGGTAAAACCTGACATGAGATAACAACAATTACTTTGGGAATACAAACAATGTCTAGTATGTTCTGTTCCCTGGTAGTCTTTTTTACAATCTGAAGCAATTGTTGCTCCTAAACATATGTTGTAAATTATTTCCTTACTAATGCTGTTGAATCAATATTATTCCAGTTTGTTTCTGGTAAATTTAATTCCCCAGCCACTATTATTCTTCCCTCCTGTGTTTCATGCAAGAAATGTATGAATTCCTCTAGGTCATCAGCACTTGACTTTGGTGCTCTATACACTCCAATAATTGTTATATGTTGCAGAGTTGTCTTTATTGTCACAGTGACACAATCTACAGTATTGGTGTTATCATTGAACATGTAATAATCACAGGTCTCATAATCTTTAATCCCTATCATAACACCTCCACCTGATTTTTTTTTTGTAGAATGTCTGTTACAATAAAAGCATTTATACTCTGACAGAACTGGTTTCCAGTCACTGTTCTTTAACCATGTTTCATAAAAAATAATTTTAGTCTTGTAGGAACGTAGCAATTTTTCCAATAAAAAACTTTATTATTAGTGTTCCTAGCATTAACAGCCATCAGATATGCATAAAGTGTTGCTATCTGTGATCTGTTAAATTTTTGACCTGGGATAAATCCTGGCTTGTGTTTGTCAAATATTGCAAAATATCTGCTGCAAAAATTCTCCTCCCTGATACTTAATAAGTGCATGCCTTTCCGTCTAAACACAAGTGTGCCCAAAATTAGGCTCAGATGCTCTACACATTTCCAGTTTTTAAAATGGGACATTTTTTCATGTTGGCATTTACCCCAAAATATTTTCATTCATGGTGACCTAACTGACTTTTCTATATGTGATTTGTGAAAAATACATCCTAACACCTATTCAAGCTATGGTATCTAAGAGGGCTGTAAGTTCTCCACTAACAGTCAGAGAATCCTAGTGAATGAAATCATTTGAATGAACATGAGTAAAAACAGATCCATGCTTCTTAACATTAAGTAATTCTAAGGCCTTTCTCACACCCTGTGTTTTTGCTCCTGGCAAGCATAACACCATTCAATGTTTGTTATCTTCTCTGCAAATATAACTTCCTCCACTAATTGAGTCTCCAGTTACAAGAATATCTTTTCTGACCAGATCTGTAGAATCTTCAATTTCTAATTCAGTAATATCTGCTCAATCAGTTGTTACAAATGAATGATCTTCATCACCATTAGTCTTATTAATCATACAGTTATCATTGTTTATTACATTTGCAAGCACAGAGTTCTCATGCTGGCTTTGTACTTCCATCGTTTCAGCCATGTTGTCAACTTCGGTCTTCTCCTCTTTTTTTCTTACAGTAACATTCTTCAATCATTCCACGTTCAGTTTTGATTTCTCCCTTTTCACCTGCCCTTTGCTCTTTTTTCTACATTCTCTTTTGGCAAACTGATTCCTTTTTCTGTAGACTGAAGGTTTTCTGGTAGAAAAATGTTATCATTCCCTGTAATCTGTGTGTTACATAACAAAGCAGTGTCCTTTTTAGTATGTATTCTGTTTGCTTTATAGACAATCAGTTTTTCTTCCTTGTTATTTGTTGTGAACTCCATTCTTTCTTTTTTATTTTCTTCTGTATGCTCTGAATCCTCATATTGCTGAATACTTGCATCCAGAATTCCAAAGCTGTCAGTGGCATTATCTTGTTCAGTAGGGGTTGAATGATCTTTACTGACAATAGACATTTCCTTTCCTAAATACATTTTATTTGCTGTTTGCCTCACAATATTTATCTCCTCAGTCTAGCCATTCATATATATAACAATGGTTCTTGAAACACAAGTACAATCGTCATTAGTAAGTCTAGATTTACTACTAATAAAGGTAAGCATATCACCCAACATTTGACATGGGGAACACAGATCACCAGTGTTATCAGGTCTTACCTTTAAATGTACATAGTATTTAGTACACTGTACAATATACTTGCGCTTTAGCAAATCATTAATGGCATACTCATTTAAGGAATCCACTTTCAGCTGCAAATGAATAATAAATTCTAAAAGAAAAGGATAATCAAAATCAATTTCCACAGAATTCTAAGAGATTTAAATCAACTTCTATGAAAAATCACAGAAACAATATACAACTAAATATTAAATTAAGTAGAATAACATCATTGCTCTGACTGTACCAGTTGTGAAAAATTGCACGAAAGCTGGAATTCCTTTACATCAAATGCATGCAGTAGCGTCTGCTCACTGTTGCTCATAGTCGGCCTCTTTTTAACAGTAAAGATAAATAAATTACAAACCAACGAAGGATTGTTTCAGATAAGCTCTGGTTTGTTCTCTCTGCAGTATGTGTGCATTTACAGCTGCTTAGGCCCCTTGGGATGGCTAGAGTTCTTTCTAACAACACTTAAGATGGGGAAGGCTTTGTGAGATGACACTGATCACACATATCCCACTCAGGGGTGTGATCAGACCAGTGAAAAAAAAAAAAGAAGAAGAAAATGCAAAATACCCTCATAGCTGGGATGCTGGTGAGGGCACAAAGCATTGTCATGACTTCCTGAAACATAGTCCACTCCAGACAGTACTTGCAGTGATCCTGAGTGAAATCTCTGAGTAAGGGAGCAAATGGGCCACGTGTGACTGAATATTTGCAAGACATGGGAGCAAAAATGAATTAGAAAAAAATAACACACACATGAGGGATGTACATCTTGTTTGTAAATCCTTCTCCTTAAAAGAAGTTTTATTCTTATAGGATAACTATTTTGGGCACGTGCTTCTTTGGTGCTTGTCTTCTGCACAATATATTTCCACAGGAGTTATCAGGTTCTCTGGTGCTGGGTAACTTTTTGTGGGAAAAATTGTGTTAATACCAACTCCACTGTTTGGCCAGCCAAGTTACTACAATACTAACTGCAGGTATTGCAACACACGTGATAATATCTGACTACTCCACCATTGTGACAGAGTTGGCAAGTTGTCTCAGGATATTGACAGAGAATGTATAACTCTATAGGAAACAAAATGCAATGTCTTTTCTTCTGACTACTGCTGAGCTTTAGTCTGCATTCAGTCAGTTCATACATAAAAGTATTTAGGTCTTCCACCGTCTTTCACACACACACACACACACACACACACACACACACACACACACACACACACACACACACACACACACAGTACACACACATAAACACCTACACTCCCTTCCCATTTCATCTGTCTCAAATAAGAGGCACAATACTTTCTGTTTCTGATGAATAAAAGTCTTGTCAATGCTCAATTTTTGCTCTAACAAAGGTACACAGTCTTTAGGCAATTTTCGCAGTTTCTTTTGAGCTACTCCCATGAACTGACTTTCTATACATTCATTGTAGTATTGAATAACCACGTCAGCGCCATAGGATCTGGTATCACCAGTGAGATAGTAGATAACTGCACAAACAAGAGAAGCTAGTAATTACAAAAAAAAAAAAACGTTATGACAATAGCACTCTGTTGCACCTCATTCCTGATTACAAAACAACACAGTATATATATGCCGCATGCATAGGGAAGCATGTTTTATTCAGGAAGAAACTGTAATTAAGCCACAGAATGAACACAGATATTGTGCATGTCTGAGGCAGAATCCTGTATGAGTAAAACGTACACAACACAAGATGTTGATGGTGAAATGTGGCACATGTATGTACACACAAGCTCCATAGCTAGAGTGCATCTGTTTTTTGATCTTCATATGTAAGTGTGCTCACAAAACAGTTCATTTGTTGACTGGGATCAACTTTCAGAGGTCTAGAAAGGTGTTATAAAAGTATGTTTGCGGGGGTGGGTTGCAAGCCTTCTGCACTCCCTAACATGTGGAGTTATCGGAGCTACAGCCCCATCCTTGCTACCTATATATACTAACTCCAATATCCTTTTATCTTTGGAGTGAAGAAGAACTCCCCAAGATAGTATAACCTTGAGCTTTGATAAAATCCTGGAATGAGATACTGCTGATCCCATATTACAGTGCTCATCACTAGTATAGCACTGTTAATTCTGGCACCTACATAAAATACCACAATGTCCCATCCAAGGTATAACCAGAATCAGCCAGTGCAAAAATACATAGGATGTGTACAGTCATCCATGTACACAGAAGGCATACTCCTGCATCTAGGATATACACACTACACAAAGGCACAGAGACGACACAGCAGATAAGAAAGAAGAGTATTAAACTGAATGCATTGATGTAGTGCTGTGTGACTACAGACAAGCAAGGCAGTACATATTGTATGAGTAGCAGTGGGCCAACACTGTAATTTGCTAAAAAGAATCGACAAGAATATGAGTCGTGTAGATAAGGTTGGGGGAATAACAGGGATCATGAGCGAACGGATGCACACTGTCATGATCAGGCACATCTGCGAGCTTGCTAGACAGACCTGTATAGTGTATGTATACACACAAAAGATTAGCAGTACACCACAGTTAGAAATCTGCAGTGGGAACCTTTGTGATATCTTGGTTGAAAATGTTACATTACCTCTGGTTCTGAGTAAAAATATGGGGTGACATACTGGTTAAGGTGTTTACCTCACAAACACAAGATACAGGATATGATTTTTACCTTTGGTCACTGAATGTTTATTGGCTAGGTGTGTAGTAATCTGTGGACTGATTGCTTAGTATTTAGGTCTTTTATTCAAGTCTCTGAAGAGGCATGGAAAGTCCTGAACTTTGGGGAACAAACTTTTCATCAAAAAAGGAAGAAAAAAGCATTTATCTAAATTCTACTCAGATATCTTAAGTTGCACATATAGCTCAGGTTATTTACTTTGCTTTACATGTTGCGCTTGCACATTAAATAATTTTAAAGGTCCATAATATTGTACTGTGTGGTCATACTGCTTTTTTGCACTTGCTGCTTTGTTCCACATTTTATCCAAAAAAGTTATATGTTTGCATTTTATTGGATTGTTTTGAGGTTTTTATCTTGTAGCTTCATTTGCAGTTGTGGGAAGATTGTGAATTACTTCAAGATTATTGCACCATTTATATATTATATTGTAGTTCTATCTCTATAAGTAGAATTACTTGTGAAAGCTATCTGTGTGTATTCTGAACCCTGTCTGGGGCCTTAGTCTTGTAGTTTCATTCACAGTTGTGACAGAACTGTGAATTACTGCTATATGTGAGCCTCATTTAATCATTTATTACAGCATTTTTTCCATAAACAGTGTTACTGGTAAATTTCCACATAGTCTGGTGCCTTAGCCTGTAGTGGGATTGCGGCAGTATTTTAATTCTTCTGCAGGATTTGTGCTTCAGTGCTTTTACAGCTGTTTACATTGCATGTTTTGATGCTAGTGTGTTACATTCTGCTTATTGGTTACCTTTTAAAAGTTGCATTCCAGTGCCTTTCTGTTTTATTTGCTATTTTCCCTTGTTCTTTGTGTCTGCCCCAGCCCCTATTTATACATTAAGCTAAGGTTTTTGAAATTCTAACCTACCTGGGTCCATTGACCTGTAGCTTAGGGACATAGGACTAAGAGAACTGTGACTTATTAACAGTTTCTTGAAGTCACAGAACTTCAATACTGGCTTTATATGATTGGATCCCTTTCTAGCTAGCCTGCTTCTTGCATCTTGAATTGTTCCCTAATCATCTCATGTTTTTCCTCTTGAGGTTTTAAAAGCTTGCATCTCTGACTTCACCCCCTTATGGTAATCTGACTTATGAAAGTATCCCTCCCCTCTTACATTACTGTTGTCAGTTGTGTAAGATACTTAAGTATTTTTCCACCCATTTTTCTATAGATCCATAGTACTGGGTGCCCACCCAGCAAACCAGTATTGCTCTTGAGTAAACTTCCCTTACTACAAATTGTCTCCTGCTCATTTTCCCAGAGCTTCCATCTGTTTGGCATCCTTGTCACATTCTGAGAGGGTCATGAATTAATTCTACTCCATCCTAGGCGGATAAGAGATGTTTTTTTGTTTTGCACTATACTTAACTTTACAAGAGTGCTGCTGCTTTATTTTTGCTTTATTTGATGATTTTGCACTTGAAATCATTTTAATTCATTCCCTCCAGTACAGCTCTTTTGAGTGCATACTTTTAACTCCCAGTGGGTGTGGCTTGAGTCTTTAAAAAACAAGTTACCACCTTACAGCTGAAACAAATATTCATATCTCTGGAACCATAAGTGTTACTAAAAAACTGTAAATGACAAACTATTCAGGATAAATTAATATTGACAATAGCTGCATTCATTCAGTTTGATGCTTTAAACTGGATTTTATAAGCCAAAATAAAGGCAGTGAATATTAATTTTGCAATGTTGTAGCAATAGCTTATGATATCTTAGTAACCATTCAAGCAGGACACATACTTCCAGCAGGATTTTTTTCATACAGATGTGAGCTTTCATATGAGGCTATGCAGTTCTGTCTGTGTTACCCGAATGTTCAGATATTTAGAGAAATATAAAAAATACTGCAATAGAAATAAACAGTATACAAATAATATTAGATATTTCTTTAGCTGCATTAGACAGAGGTCAAATCTCAATACAATTATGTTTGCCATCAGGTATGTTTTCAGATGAAATCTTCTACTACCATATATCATGGTTTTGAAATTATTAAAACAAATATGAACAAGCTATATTTAATGTCTAGAGGTGTCAGTAGGAGTTAACTGCAGAAAAGCCTGTAGGTGCACTCAGTTATAATGAGTTTCCTTATATTCTGCTGTTGCTTATCGTTGAGATCTCACTTTTGAGAAACCTTCCAGGCAGTGTTACTGCATAATATACTACTTTGTATTTGTTGCTGGTACTTAACTGTTGCATTTGTGCACTTTTGGCCAAGAAAGGCTACCCTTTTACTTGGTTGTGTGAAGCGAAACTAGGTTTGGCAGGAACAAGCACTGTTACACATGCTTAGTGTTAGATACTGCCATTACTTTATTACTACTCTTCACTCCTGTAACAACTTACTGACTATTCAAATAGGGACAGAAAACATGGACTTCAGCTTTCCTGCTATCTCTGCAGCCAGCTTAGTGGATATGGACATTCTGAGTTCATGTAGCAATTTCCTTATATTTACTGACAACCAGCTTTTTCCTGAAACGATCTGAGCAGGTATGTGAGAAATGTATTCACACAATGTCAGTAGGGACAAAGCTCTCACATGCAAGCACTCATAATACCTCCCAGACTGTCAGAAATGCACACACTACACCCACCACACATAGCAGAGATCAAACCCACAGACCCGCATATGCTGAGTCACTTAAAAGTAATCTTCCTAATCTCCAAAGACCTCACAGACATTTGACCTACAACAGATATCCTCAACAGACACAAAAGCACTCCAACAAAACACCAACTACAACTCATACAGCCACACCACATATAGCCTCAACATCAAAGCACATAAGGCAAGTCACCACACAACCCAATATATTAGTCATAGGATACTCCATTGTGAGACACACAAAGGTCCCACTCTCCAGGCTGGATAAGGAGAAAGTCGTGGTCAGCTATATGTTAGGTGCCATGAGTCAGATCATTGGACCACAGATACAAGTATGACTTTGTTATAGCTCATGTGGGTGTAAATGACCTGAGACATACCTCCCTGGACTATATGAAGAGAGACATTATGCAGCTTCAGAGTTGGTATGAGCCTAGCATTGAGCAACATTCTACCTTCACCAAGGATGATGCCTCAACATGGACAGAGGATGATTGACTTTAATGATTGGCTTAGCTTCTGGTTTCATTCCAAAGGGGTCAATATTTGTCAACTTGGGAGGATATGGTCAACAGACCATGTTGCTTTGCCAAAGATGGTCTATACCTGTCCCTTCTGGGTTTTCAAATATTTGCTAAAACATGGCCCTCCTCCATAGTGCCTTTTTTAGGCAGTGCCAAACTGACAAACCTTCTGATATAGCAAAACCAACCCCAGGGGAATCTAAAAGTGTTCCTGCTTCATGACAGGAGTCTAAAGAAGAAACTGTACCCTCTCCAAGCTGTTCAGCTGTTCTTCACCCTGGAGAAGGCAGACATCTGTACAGTTACCGAGTTATGATTTAAAACCACATAGTGGACTCTGAAAGGGGTTCCTATTACGTTATCGAAAGATAACGTAATCGAATGCTCAGAACTTTGAAACGGCCGCATTTCGAAGATTGCATTGTGGGATCACAGTACAATGAAGATTGGGATATTTGCCCTTTACTCACTGTAGTGCGATCTCAGAACTGGAATATATATATTTAGTGGGGGGGTGTGGGAGGCGCAGCCCCCACAATAAAAGCTTTGATATGCGGCCATTTCAATGTTTTGAGCATTCAATTACATTATCTTTCGATAACGTAATATGAACCCCTCTAAAAGTGCAAGGCTACAATGCCTTCCACACATTTAAGCTAGCTACTGCACATGCAGATATTATAGGTGTAGGTGTATCAATCTACATTAATAACAAGGTCACATCAAGGTAATCATATGCTTCTCCACATCCAAATTACCATAGGCAAAGTCCCATACTGTATCCTTGCTAGCTATAGGTCCCCCTCCATATCCCAAGAAACCCATAACTCATACTTACTGGAGACACTCACCATTCAACCCAATACCATATTCAAGGGTGACTTTAACTACCTCCACTATAAACTGGGAAGCATACACAACCCCAAACCTTCAGGCTCAGAGATTCCTGGACTTTGTAAACACCAACACCCTGGACTAGATAGCCTACATGCCTGATAGGGGAGCAAACATACTGGACATGGTCCTCACTAACATGGGAGAACACATCACCCCCTAGTGTAATGTCCTGTCTCCTTTGAAATAAAAATAAAACCCATGACCCAACCTAACCCTGCAACATCTAGGAGCTATTCTAAAGAAACTTTCCTATTATTACGTGACAACCTGACAAAATTTCAAGCCCCCACAAACCCTAAGAACACAGTTGCCTATGCAGAATTGTTCACAGATACTGTCTACAATCATGTTAATAAATGCAGAGAGACAGTTATACCTGAAATAAGCTCAGAACAAACAAAAAAAAAAACAAGCCATCATGGTGGAATCAAACATCAATAGGTTGTAAAACATAAGGAAGAAACTCATAGCAAAAGTCAAGAAATACAACACCCAGCAGGATAAAAACTCTCTCATCAATCTAAACAAACTGCTCAGAAGGCAGATCAGGTCTACCAAAGCCAATTTTGATGTAAAAATAGCCTACCAGGCCAAGGACATTCACAAAGCTTGCTTTAGCTATGTCCCTAACCTCGAAGGCTGTACACAATGTGCAGAGCTAATTGTAAAAGGAGCCACCTACATGGCGCTGGAAGATACAGTGAGTGTATTGGCTGACAAATTCAGCTCAAATTTTATGCCCAGTCACCCCTCAAGAAATATCATTGAAAATAACCCTTCCAATCATCACCAGGGAACAGGTTCTAAATGCACTCTCCAAGCCCAAGAACACTGCATCGATGGGCCCCGATAAAATCCCAGAATGCCTCTTAAATATCATGAAAAACAACCTGTCAGAATCACTAGAGTCATTACTTAAGCATAGCCTCCAGTCAGGCTTTGTGCCACATGAATGCAAAACTGCAACAGTCATCCTCTTTATAAGGGTGGGCCTTCTATGGACCCTAAAAACTACAGACTCATTAGTCTGACTAGTCTCATATGCAAAGCCACGGAAAGAATTATGGAAATGATTAATAATGACATTGGATCCAATCCAGTTTGGTTTTGTCGAGGGAAAATCATGCCTACTCAGTCTTTTAGACTTCTTCAAGAAGGTCACCAAGGCATGAACGAGGGCAAAATGGTGCATACTGCCTACCTTCACCTGGCCAAGGTATTTAATATGATACCCACTTGGGCATTGTAAACAAACAGATGGAACTAGGCATACACCCCTATGTTACACGTTGGATTGTCAGCTGGCTCTTAGATAGGACTCAGGAAGTTAGGCTAGGGGTTCACCTCCATAAAGAGGACAGTCACTAGCAGAGTCCCTTAGGACATAGTGCTGGGTCCTCTCTTTTTTCACAAAAGACAAGGCCAACATCAAAGGCCTCTAGCTGATCAAGTTTGCATATTATTGCAAACCAGGAACAGTCACAAAATACCCCCAGGCACAAATATCCCCCAGAAAGGGCTAATACAGACAAATAACTGGTGCCATAGACATGGTTTAAAACTCAATGCCAAGAGTGCATAATAGTACCCTTTGCGGAGTCAGCTACCCCAGAAAACTACCTCATTGATAATATACCCCTAAGAGTAGACCCAGTAGTCAGGGAGTTGGGGGTGTATGTAGACAGTAACCTGGCTTTTCACCAACATGTGCCTAAGGTAGTAAGAAAAACTTATGTATCACTCAAATTATAAGCAAGGGTATGGCATTTAAGTCCAAGGATGTCATCACTGCAGACATTGTCCCCTTCAGTATGTACCTGACCAGTCAGATATCACAACTAGAACATCTATGGAAGTTCCTCACAAAAAGAATACATGACTTTAACAACATGTCCTATACAGATTGCCTGAAAGCTCTATCCCTATACTCTGTTATTACAGACTGTTGGGTAATCCATTTCTGGCATACAGGACATCCCAGGATCCCACCCTGATGGACCTCGTGCATATCCATAAAACAAATAACATCAGAACTACCCAATCCAAGGTCTTAAACCTTGCCTGCTACATAAACAGAACATGTTGGAGGGACAGGTCTATGTCTCAGAGAATGCCCTTTCTCTGGAATAGGTTTCCCATCCATTCCCTGACCCCTATTCAAGTGAAACCAGGACCAGTGGATGGGAAATCAGAAACTCACCCTTGGTCTGTCACCTATGTCTCTAATGGATAGAGACAACTTGTAAATGTTTGACCACTCTTACTCTAGTTTACACATACCCCTAAAAATAACCATGTCTACTTCAATTGATCGAAGAATGATATTGTCAAAACCCACATGGTCGAGACCACATGCTCGATAATGCTGTTCATCAATTATTTTGATTAAGATCACAGTACACTGGGGATTGGGGAATGTACCATCTTCCCCACTGTAGTGGGATCTCGGAGTTGGTATATATAATTAGCAGTGGGTGTGGGGAAGCCCCCCTGCAAAAACATTGTTTTAGTGTTGTGATGAACTGCATTTGTCAGTCATGTGGTCTTGACCATGTGGGTTTCGACAATGTCATTCATCGATCAACTGAAATAGATCCAAATAACCTCTAGGGCATCAAACTTTTTGGATACATTTGGGATGAATGGCTAAGCTTAAAAAGGCCCTTGTGGTTATTAGCCTAGTATATACCTATGCACCTAAAAGCAAAATAAAATGTAGTCTCTGTTGCCAGGTCAGATAAGAACATCACCATGATTCTCCTCTTGTTAGCCAATCCCTCTGACTAGACTCCTTCCAAAACAGATATTCTGGTTTCCACTGCACTGTTCATAAACTCTTCTAGGCGCCTCTGAAACATTTCTGTCTCTCTCTGACAGACCTTTCTGATTTGAGTTTAGCAGTTTCTCCTTGAAATACTGAGGTTGCATTTGAATACAATTTTACATAAGAACAGGGCTTCATTCCTTAAAGATCAAATTCAAAGTGCACAAGCAGTAGAATAAATAACCTTAGCATTTTCCGCATCAGATCTTCGGGCTTACAATCACTAAAGTGTTGTAAAACAAAACACTGTTCGTCAACGTTTTATCACAAAATTAACTTTTAAAAAGTGATGCCAAAGCCGGAAACTGGACACTCTCTCAACAGTAATATTCAGATCACTTTGATAATGCCTTTTGTTGGCCAGACAGCTGCTAAGATTTCTGCCATTGGTTGGAAGCCCTAATGTACTGTTCCCTCCCCCAAAACATGTGAAAGTGGAGGGGAGTACAGTTAGTTAAGAATTGCAAAGCAGATAGTCTTCTGTCAGACTGTTAATTTAATTAACAGTTTGGCAGATGAATAATTGCTTACGATTGTGTGGCAATTCTTCAATGAAATAGTTTAAGCCATGCTTGCAGAATGATGTCAGTGTACACTGATGGATGTACTAATTGAAAGGGAAAGCCAATACCCTTCCATTGTCCAGTTTCTAACTTCATCAAGTCCTTTTAAACATTAATTTAATGGTAAAAAGCGTATGTAGAGTGTTAAAATATACAATATTGTAGTGATCATTAACTCAAAGGTGCCCCACCCACCTACTGGGCGACCATGAAGATGGTAGTCATAATCTTAATTGTCAGTTCTACTCCTTACTTCCCCTTTCCATGAGGGATAGAGGGGCCAGTCCTGCGGTGAATTTATGGCTACCCATCCATCCTTCTAGGTTATATCTGAAGAGGGCTAGGGTGTTATTTTGCATACTATAAAGAGGGAAGTCTGTTCCACAGGAGAGGGATTTCTTTTGTGAAAGGTATTTGTTCCATCAGCAGGTTCTGTTTATGTTATGGTAGAAGTTTATATATTTTGAGTGGGTGTTCATGGTGTTACACAATTTGTGAATATGTAAAATGTCACACAGGACTTGGTTATTTAAAGCCTTGTAAACGTGCAGAGCTAACTCCTCATGAGTCTGTTTGAGATGGAGAGGAGAGGTAATGCTTTGAGGTGATCTTTGTAGCTCATGGAAATCATGCCCTTGATCCTCTTCATGTGGCAGCACTGGAGTTTTTCAAGCTGGATCTTGTTTTTGGACAGATACATACCAAATGGACTGTTATATTCTATTTCAGACCAGTTGAAGGAAGAGTAGAGAAGGATAATTTCTTTATTAAGTTTGTTGAGTAGGTGAGTGAGCTGGAGTGATGAACCTTTTTAGTCACATCCCAGGCCCAAGGCAGACAAAAGAACAATAACAGTACAAAATCAGGAGATCTATGTACATAAAAATGATAAGTAATAAACATTCAGTCAGGTACACTTGCAGTGCATGTTTTAAATGGGAATAATGATAAGCAACAGACATTAGGGCAGCCGCGGTGGTACAGCGGTTAGCGTTGCCACCTCACAGCAGGAGGTTCTCCGGTTTGATCCTTGACTGGGGTGCCTTCTGTGCGGAGTCTGCATGTCCTCCCTGTGGTCGCATGGGTTTCCTCCGGGTGCTCCGGTTTCCTCTCACATCCAAAAGACATGCTGTAGGTGGATTGGAAACTCTAAATTGGCCCTAGGTGTGAGTCTGTGCATGTGTGTGCCTTCTGTGGAAGGTTGGGTGCCAGGCTGGCAACTCGACACCGTAAAACTCCACTGCCAATCATGAGCGGACAGGTGATCCGCTGTGGTGACCCCTAACCGGGAAGAAGCTGAAAGAAGAAGAAGATAAGCAATAGACATTAAATGAGCTAGGCTTACAAAACTCATAATTTAAACAGGAATAATGATAGAAGCAGAATAGAAAATTGTATTCTAAGAATAGAAACCAGATTAGCAAACATTTGCAATATGTGTAATGGTGACTGGAGTTTAGGTGAACTTATACACAGTTTATCTTACTAGTGTTAAAAGGCAGCTCAAGTGCATCAGAGTCCAGAGAACTAGCATGTTTTGTGTCATCATGTTTTGCCAGTCAAACAAGAACATATCAATTGTTTCTAAGGTGGTTTCTGAATAGAGGGTAACTTCCTTGGACCTAAAACATATATCTTTTAATGATCAGTTAAGCTAGGTAGAAGGACTTTCTGACAGCAGTAGATAGATGATGGTCAAAGGAGAGTTCATTTTTTATGAAATTGTCTAGGTCCCTAATGACTATGACAGTTTTGAGGAGGGTGTTGTTTATTGTAGTTTACATGGTATGTGCAGGGGTGCTCATGTTTTTTCAAAAGGACACAACACTGCACCATTCAAATGAAAGCGTAGTCCTTTTTGGCTAATTTCTTCACCAACTTCTTATTCTTGTTTATTTATTTTATTTTACATTTGTTTACCGGAAAGGTCTGACTGGACACAGGTCCATTTTCAGTGGAGGCCCGGGGAGAAAGCTCCAACTATAACACAATACAGTACAATACACTACAATACAGTTAAGTTTGTTAAATTTCTTCGGTGCTTCAATGTACATGTGAGGAATATGAGCTGCCTTTGCTTCATCACAGTGCTGCTGGTCTCCAAGGACACAGACTGAGAACTTGCAGTGTTGGGTAGTCTTCAGCCTGACCTTCCAGAGAAACGCTTGTCCTCTTGGAGGATCTGAGAGTCTCCTAGTGAGGTAATAATAGCTCCAAGTTTATGATCATCTGCAGATTTGGTCAGCCACAGACCCTTGACATTAGCCTTAAACTCAGAGAAATAAATGCAGAATAGAAGCAACCCTAGCACTGATCACTTTGGGACCACACAATTAATAAGCCTTTTAGAGCACAAAATGCCCACAACGCTGATTGACTGGAATCTGTAAGTGAGGAAGTTGGCTAGCCAGTGGGTTGCATAAAGCTTTATGATAAGTTTGTTGTTAATGACAGAATGTGGAATTGCATTGAAGGCCTTTGTCAGGTTAATGGTTGGTTTTGTTATATCAGAAGGTTTGTATCTTTATTCAGACTTCCCTTCTCCTCAACCATCCCTCCCAGATACTTAAGCTGTTAACCTGTTCCACTATCTTCCCTTCTATTTCAATTATCAGCGTCTTCTGATTTCTCCAGTTTGCTGCTATTACCGCTGTCTTATCTGTACTTAGTTTCATCCCATGTGTCTTTAGTATTGCATTCCATTCCCCTATCAGAGTCTGCCTATAATGCCACATCATCTGCATACAGCAACTTTGTTGATCTGTCCCCTCCTACCTGTTTGCTAATGTAATCCATCACCAGTATGAACATCAGAGGGCTCAGAGCTGAAACCTGGTGCACATCCACTCCTACTGGGAACCCCTCTATGACACCAAACACTGTTCATACTTGAGTCACTGGGTCCTTGTACATAGCCTGCACTAATTCTAATAATGTTTTTGGGACTTTGAACCACTGCAGTATTACCCAAATCATCTTTATTGGGACCTTGTTGTATGCTTTCTCCAAATCTAGGAATGCCCAGTTGGACTCTTTCCTCATCTCTTGCATCTTCTCAAATATCTGTCTCACTACAAACATCAGGTCAGTTGTGCTTCATTCTGATCTGAATCCAAACTGTTCATCTCCCATCTTACTTTCTACTACTCTGTGTATTTGTTTATCAATCACCCTTTCCAGAACTTTCATGCAGTGTGACAGGAGTTTTAATACCTCTGTACTGCCCACACTTTTGGATGCCCCATTTGTTCTTCTACACTGGCATGAGTATGCTTATCCTCCAGTCATCTGCCTATGTCTTTTCTCCCCTATCTCACCCAGCATCTCTATCATATTTGCTGTAATCTCATACTGAGAGGCCAGCTGGCATAATGGTTAAGGTCTTCGTCTCCTGTGCACAAGGTACAAGGTTAGATCCTGACCACTGGCTAATGCCTATTTGGAGTTTGCATGTTCTCCCTGTGTCTCTTTGGGGTTCTTGCCACCTCTGAAAAATCAAACTGTCCAATGAATGGAGCTGTGACCAGCAGGATAGAGTCTACATGGTGTCCTATAGGGGGAAGAGTTGTGCAGACCAACCACTTTGGACATTTACTGTGGTGTGCAGTATCCTCAGGATAGGAGATCATGGATCACAGACTGTGCACCATGGCAGGAGTAGCCACTCAATGTTATAAAATATGGCTCCAGTTGATTTGGTCATGTTATAAAATATTGCTCAAGGTGATTCGGTGTCTTCTATATTAATTGAAAAATAACACTCTTTCTCCATCCTTGTTCCTAATATATGGGAATACCTCCCCAACCACCTAAAGGAACTACAATCCCCTTTCCCCACCTTCAGAGATGAACATAAAAAAATCTTCCACACCAAATGAAACTGTACCTGCCACATAACAGGCCACATCATAGAAGGGCCCCTCAACATTTAACCTTACCCTCATTACCCCGGAGCATTTATACCATAATGTAAACGTGAAAATAATCATATGAATTGTATAATTTACATTTCTCTTGTTGCTTTTTCTATTAATTGCTGCTGTACATTTTTGTTTTTGCTATGCAGAGCTTGCTGCCTTTCTATTCTCTTTTTTCTTCTTCTTTGTGAATTATTTGACTGACAGCACATGCAAATGACCAGTTGAGATCAGTGTACTACCCCAGTAAACAAATGGAAAAATAAAATGCGAGATAGTGGTATCTTACTTTTGTGGCAGACTGGAACATTAGGTACACAAGATAGTAGATAAAGAACAGTGAAAATACTCAGCTTGTATGCAAATTTACTGCTGCAGAAAAGCACCCCATTTTCAACACAGGTTTGGAGAAAAAAAATGTAATTTTGAGCTGTATGACATGGCTGTTGCACAGAGAAGCAGCACTCCCTGTAAATTAGTCACCTGCGAGTAATTTACTTAACATCTTTAAGAAAGTCACAATCAGGATATGAGGTAGCCTTGCCTTTTGTGAATTCTGTAATAGTGATAAATGCTTTTCAAGTCAACATATACTGATTGCTTGCAGTTTCTCTTTAACTTGCACCCTTGCAGCTGATAACTTATCTGCTACCTTAATAAAAATGGCCTCTGACTCTCTATCTTACGCCATCTCCATCCTAATCAACCGCCCCATACAGGAATCCTATATTCCCAAACTCTGGAAAGTATCTTATATTATTCCTTTTCAGAAAGGGGGTAACTCCTATGACTTCTCAAACTACCGACCCATTGCCATCTTATGCCCCCTATCTAAAATTCTAGAGAAATGCATCCATTTGCAAGTCATGAAATTCCTGAACACACATCAGCTCCTCTCTACCACACAACATGGCTTCCGCCCTCATCACAGCACAACCACTGCTCTTCTTTCATTCTCTAATCTAGTTAACCTTCACAGGAACGACAACAAATATACATCAGCCATTTTCTTGGACCTCTCAAAGGCATTTGACATGGTCTCTCACTCCATTTTGCTAGATTCTCTAACCTCACTATCTTTCACCCCATCTACCATAGCCTGGTTCAGAAGCTACCTATCTGACAGGGAAAAATCTGTCCAATGGCAAGGAGCACTATCCCCCCAACTTCCAACTACCATAGGAGTCCCACAAGACTCTATACTGAGCCCACTTCACTTTTCTATTTTCACAAACGACCTGAATAGCTCTACTCAGCATGGCACACTTATTCAATACGCAGATGATTCACCCCTGATCTGTATTGCCTCATCTCCCACCATTCTACAGCAACTTACCCAGGAAACCTTTAACTCTGAAGAAAAATGGGTCTCAGGTATCCAACTAATCCTAAACCTCCATAAGACAAAACTAGTACTATTTCCCCCTAACAAATCAAATGTTCTCCTCTCCTTTTCCATTACCTCTAAAAACGGCACTATCACCTCCCCTTCTGACTACACCAAACTTCTTGGTATTGAAATTGACAACAATCTTCACTTTGATATTCACATCTCACAAACCATCAAATTGGTTCACAAAAAATGGGCGCACTTTATAGGCACAAAAACTTTCTCTCACACCAAGCAAGAGTCTCCCTTGCCCAGAGTCACCTTCTGTCCACACTACTGTATACAGCACCTGTTTTCACTCATATTAGAACAACTGACCTAAACAAGCTAGAGTCCTGTTACAATAAGATAGCCAAGTTTGCTACAAACTCCAGTTACAGAACACATCACTGTGTTGCACTAAAAGAACTAAAATGGCTAGAGTTACCACAACTACTTAACTACCACCAGCTAGTTACTGCATATAACATCCTTAAGTACCCTGAAAAAAACCTATCTATATCCAATCTTCTTACCCATTACACTGCAAATCAGCATCTCCAATCTAGTGACAAATCTCTGCTCTGCATCTCCAGGGCAAACAATACTGCAGGATTAAGCGCTCTTTTCCCACATCATTGCTAAAAGCTGGAATTCCCTCCCCCATTCTCTGACCACTGCCTCTACCACCCCACAATTCAAAAACTCCCTCAAATCACATCTACTAAACACCTGGCTACGTCCTTGTATCACTTAACCTTTACTCTCCCATCTCCCCCCTTCTTTTTCCAACTTACAAGCTGCTCACTTTAACCCTCTACAGTATTAAACCCAGCAAATAACTCTGGCTATTAGTTGCTATTTCTCATAGTGGGCGATTGCTCCTCTTTTTGTCACAATCGTTATACACCTGAACATTAAATGGAATTCCTGGCTGTTTCTCCTGGAAAATGTCTTTTTCCAATTTATTTTATATATTTTCAGTGTTTGCCTAGCAAAATATCTAACTCCATGTTGTATTATTTAAATGACCTTTGTATAACATTGTATAAATTTTCTTCTCTTGTTTTTTTTTTTTTTTTTTTTTTTGTAGCAATGTTTCAGAGCTTTTTTCCTCGGGCTTTTGTTGTAAATGGACCTGGTCCAGTTGGAATTTCCCGGTTAACCAATGTAAAATAAAATAAATAAATAAAATAAATTTAATGCCATAATCCCCTGACTGATTCCATATGATGGACGTGCATAGAGCAGCAGCAATGTGGTGATCCCTCCATACAACTAACTGTACTGCCCGCTGCACAACTGTTATGCTTGCAACATCATTAGCATTGATGAACAGGCAGTACATACAGCAACAGCAGTGTTGTGGTCCCTCCATACAAATAACTGCTCTGTCAGCTACACAGTTGTTATGCTTAATACATCATTAGCATTGTTCAAAAAGTATTTTATACTGTTATAGGAAGGAACAGATGCAGATACAGGTGTTTCTGTAATAAAGTTATAAAGTCTGCTGCTTAAAACAAAAGGAAGGAATGTGTCCTATATTATCTTCCAGTATATAATCTGTAATAGCTTTCTTATTATCAGAATTCTTATTGCAGTCTGCTGGAAAAATAAGAGAGCAGCAGTTAAACATTATTGTTCAAGAACTGCCACACTTCCATATGTTACTTTGACAGTTCTGACCATTTGATAAATCACATGGTTTGCTAATAGCTCATAAAATGCAATATTGCCAGCTGACATTTTGAGATAATTTTTGCACTAGACTGCATCTTGGAAATCTACGTGTGTGGGTGACATCGAATGCGAAAGGCTAAACCATACTGAAAAGGAAAATGTGACTGAGCTAACAGATTACTGGGCCATGTGCTATTTGTTCTAGATGTTTGGATATTGTAAGCACTCTAAAGATGTAATAATTTAAATGAGCAAAATAGGTGCAAAGTGTACCCAGTAAAGGCAACTTTAGTTGACCTTATGACTGTAAATCTATTGAACAAATAAGCATTTTAGCAAAGGTACTGATAAAATCCACAGATCTGGCTGTCCAAAGAGGTGCTGATTTAAATAACTAATTTTTTTAATGTGCTCTGTCACTTCCTGAATAGTTAATTTAAAACTGTTAGACTGCTAGAATAAAACAATTGCTCTGGAAATTTATGACAGATGGTTATCTGCTTGCAGGCTAAAACTTGTAATCCCTGGAGTTCCTTATTTTCCACTTATTAACTGTGTTTCCTTAAACAAGTCACTTAACCAGACAGTGATTCCACGTTGGGGTGACATTCTTACAGCATCACAGTATAATTCATGATACTTTAGAAAAAAACATAGATGAGTGTGGCTGGCTTAGCTGGCTAAAAAATGAATAAAAAGACTTTAATTCAAGTTGCCACTTTTAGAAATAGGTCACTCTTTCCATACTCGGTATCTAAATAAATTCCTTCATGTCTTATTTGAGGTTTGTAACCTTATGCCCAGCAGTGAAGACATGGTAAATTTCATAAGGGATGGCAGCAAAGTAGTTATAAAATAAAATGTGGTTAATTTCTGTATATACCGATTTACTACTCTTAATGAATTTCATACTTTTGGGTTTCAAGGGCCATTGAAATAGGAAGATGGGATTTTTATTTCCTGTCCTATTGTGGACAGGTTTGAGAACTAAAGTCTCATCCAGTTTAACATGTAATATCTGGGAAGAGTACAGTATTTTCAGAAAATGTTTAGTAGCTCCACTTTACTTTGTATTTGCTGTTTAAAAGTGAGGGTGACTGAGATATGCAAAGAAAATAAATGCTTCTAGAAATGTTCAGCATGACTTTGCATTTGTGTGCACAGCACATAGTTCATTTTTAGATATTCATACAAAATTCGATGTTTCTTACCAAAATGCCCAGATCATATACGGCTATCCATTGGCAAAAGGATACTTTGACTGGTTTGGCTGAGGCAAAGGGTAGTAAGACACCTCCTTATGCTTCCTCAATCTTTCCTCTTGAGGGACAGACAAGCACTTTGCACAGTTTGTAAGTTCATACATTTGCATTCTAGTGGGGGGAAAGGAGGACATTTTTAAATTTGTTGTTTTTATTTTTTATGATAGACATGCTGAATCCTTTTTTTAAGTAGAAAGGCTACGCAACCATGCCATAGAAATGTATGCACGATCTTACTTTACCTTTTAGAAGGGGCCATAATTCACCTATGCTTTTGCCAGTGGACTGTGGCAAATCTGAGCAGGCTATAAGTTCTAAAACGGAATGGGGGGACATCACTTAGGGACCCAGATGTGACAGGAGCTGTAGAAAGTTGGGGTCGAGGGCAAGAGGGGCATTTAGCATTATAAAAAGGGCATTTTAAAGATATTTACTCTGATAACAGAAGCATCTATACACTGCAGGGTAAGTTACATTAACAATGATGGCAGAGTTGGTTAGTGTGTGAATCAGTGGCAAGAGCTGTAATGCTAACCTTGCATACCATTCTGAACTATCCACTGTTTTAGCCCCTTCAAAGTCTATGAAAGACACAACATTTCATTAGATTGCATGTTTTTGTACCACTTGTAAAGAGGGGTCTGTTTGCTAAGAGCTTGGATAACTGAAAGAAATTGTTTTCAAAGAATTATCTGGCAACAGAAGTGAAATAATTTCAATGCTGTGTGTTTGGTTACTATAGTACTAGACCTGGACATAGAAAGTAACAACTGTAATAACTGTGTAAGCAGGGACTTAATGGATCTGTTTCTGACAATAGTTATCACAGCATACTATGTACTTGCGGATGCACAAGCTATAGTGTACAGTGGGCTCAAAAGCCTATAGTCAGAAATAGACAAACCAAAAAGTCCTGTCTTATGCTGATTTCCAAGTCTGAAAAAAAAGTACACACACACACACACACACACACACACACACTGTTTCAACCTAATTCTCCATTATGAGTTTTCAGTACAGCTACTCTCAATCTACAAGTTAAGCAATAACAAAATAAAATGTAAATTTCATACAGACATGTAGAAAGAAACAAGTCAGACACTATATATTGAGGTAAAATTAGTGCCTCAGCAGAGCTACATGATTATTGGCAGGATCAGACCACATTATACAAACTACCAACTGAAATGGAGTACAACATCTGTACAGGGCCAGACCACATTACACAAACTACCAATTGAAATGGAGTACAACATCTGTACAGGACCAGACCACATTACACAGACTACCAGCTGAAACAGAATACAACATTTGTATATCACCTACCAGAAAAAAATGCAAAGCAAATATTGAATTTACTAAATCAGGTTGGATTGTGTAGATGACATTATGGACTTTAGGACAGCATAGCATATCACCTTAGGGAGTATGTGAGCAGTGATGATTGTTTTCACATGTTTTTTAAGAGCTACTTGCAGACAGTCCATCTAATACTGTATCTAAAAGGTATCCAGATATATACAGTAGGTGTTTAAAGAACAGAACTTTAGAGGCTTTTAAAAAGTAAGTAGTCTTTAAGCAAGATATAGACCTATAGTACTGCTGGTAGGATCAAAACACCACACAAACTCTAGCAATTCAAAGTAATACTGTATTTTGATTTGTATGGCTTGCTGCTTACTACATTGTTTCAGTGATATCCAGTAAATTGTTCTATATCTGTTATTGCTACACTTCTTCTTCTTATTTCGGCTTTTCCCAGTTAGGGGTCGCCACAGTGGATCACCTGTCCGCTCATGATTGGCAGTGGAGTTTTACAGTGTTGAGTTGCCAGCCCAGCGCCCAACCTTCCACAAAAGGCACACACATGCAAGCACTCACACCTAGGGCCAATTTAGTGTGTCCAATCCATCTACAGCATATCTTTGGGATGTGGGAGGAAACCGGAGCACCTGGAGGAAACCCACGTGACCACAAGGAGGACATGCAGACTCCACAGAGAAGGCACCCCAGCCGAGAATTGAATCGGAGAACCTCTTGCTGTGAGGCGGCAACACTAGCCGCTGCACCACCATGGCCACCCCATCTGTTATTGCTACACTAAAACATATTATTTCAGAATTTCCCAAAAAAGTAGAGTAACCCTTCATTTTGCTGTACAAAGTTTTGCAGAATTTGTATACAGTTCAACTAGTCTGTCCTCTCTTCATGAATGTGAAAAAGCATTAAGTGATTTTACCTCTTCTCTGTCCTAGTAGTTCATAGATATAATTTTATTCTGCACTATACAGAAAATTTCCTTTCCCCAGTTGGAGTCATTGGAACAAGGAGGTAAATCTGAAGGAGGTAAGTAGCATTTGCCATTGGTAGTCCTTGTCCACCAAAGTATCAATTGACTCTACAGTTATCATCTTTGGGAAGACCTGATGCATTTTTGCAGTTAGAATATCAATGTTTACATATTTACCTCCATACAAACTCACAATTTGAAGTGGGATTGCAAATGATGTGCCGTTGACTGGCTGCTTGAAGCAACATATTCTCTATGGAAGGCAGCAAAGTATAGATTTCCTGCTCAAAATGATGGTCAAGTTCAAAAAGACATGCATCTATAGACTGCCAGTACATTTGACGATGCCAGGCTTTATCAGAAACATGATGGTGATGAGATGCGCTACTGTCCTGTAACATTGCTGCGACTTGGTATTGTCTAGGGAGCTTTAGTTCTTTAATTATTTGTAGTTGCTGGGCTTTCTTCTTGATGCTGTCATACACGTGCTCAAAATCATCACACTGCCTTTGTAAATTTAACTCAAGACAATTTATAGCAGTTATTGTAGTTTATACTGTTAGAGATTTTATTTGTAAGATGCTTGTTACTTGTTCCTATATGCTGAAGATGTAAACCCCTGGCTTTACTTCATATGTCAAAAGTCTTGTCATGTTGGAAGGCTTGTAAGGTTTCATGTAGTCTAGTATAGTCTACTGAGATATCTTTAATGCTTTTCTCTCTTCTTGTCCATCTTATTGTACAAAATAAATGTAGTCCTGTCATGACATATGGGTCATCATCATTTCCTGATGCTAAGCTTTTGAAATGAGCTATTCTTTGAGGTGATATGTGAATGAATACAGTGGTATCTTGAACAAAACAGAGAGTGTCTTCAACAGAAAAGCCCACTTTCACACAGTTTTGCAACTCCAGGTCAAAACAGTGACTGACATAGTGAACATTTAAGACAAGCGGATTCCGTTTTCTAATTCTGGTAGAAGTTCCAGAAATCCATCTACTTTTGTTGCCTGTTCCATCATACGCCTGTCCCCTTAGGTCAAGTAGTAGCAGATTACACTTTGCTAATACTGTACATCTTTAAGTGAATTTGTGATTGATTCTGCATCTGTCTTTTCTATCTTATGCATCCCAATAAAATGTTCATGTATAGTAAGCTATGGTAGTTACACCCTTTGGGCAGATATGGCATCTGTTTATATTGACTTATATCACGAGTCATTTTATGGAATATAATTTAGATTAACATCTTATTTCTTGTAACAGATTCTGTAGTAGCTGTTAAGTCTTGATTTCCATGAATTCATTCACATGATATGTTTCCTTCTGTATCCAGTTCAGCAGCCCCGGTACATCTTCTGTCCTTGTCATTTTGCAACTGATTTTTTTAATTTGTCTGAAGTTGTTTTCCTCTTTTTTTCCTTGAATAGCCAGTCCTTCTCTAACCCAAAAATGTATTGATGTCACTTGCTATTAGAGCAGTGTATGATTCTTTAGTTGTACATGCACATGCTGCTTGTTGAGTTGATTGATGTCACTTGCTATTGGAGCAGTGTATGATTCTTCAGTTGTACATGAATGTGCTTATTGTTGAGTTGATTGATGTCACTTGCTGTTGGGGCAGTGTATGATTCTTCACTTGTACATGCGCATGCTGCTTGTCGAGTTGATTGATGGTCACTTGCTGTTGGGGCAGTGTATGATTCTTCAGTTGTACATGCGCATGCTGCTTGTTGAGTTGATTGATGTCACTTGCTATTGGAGCAGTGTATGATTCTTCAGTTGTACATGAATGTGCTTATTGTTGAGTTGATTGATGTCACTTGCTGTTGGGGTAGTGTATAATTCTTCATTTTACATGAGCTTGCTGCTTGTTGAGTTGATTGATGTCACTTGCTGTTGGAGCAGTGTATGATTCCTCAGTTGTACATGAGCGTGCTGCTTGTCGAGTTGAGTAGCAATGAACATTCTGTTGTTTTTGAAAGTAATGTAATTTTTCATTAGTTTCACAGTGGAGTGATTGTGCCTGATATTTGGTAAATGTTTCAGTTGGTTTCTTCCCATCACTGAATCCAGTCGTATACTGCGGTGGTGGTGCTACGGTAGCATTGTCGCCTCACAGTAAGAAATTGTCCTGTTCGATTCTCAGCTAGAGCGTCTTCTGTGTGGAGACATGCGTGAATGGGCATACCTTCATTGAAGGTTGTGCGTCAGGGTCGGCAACTCAGCACATAAAAATCTACTGCCAATCATTAGCAGACCGGAGTTCCGCTGTGGCGACCCCTGACTGGGAAAAGCCAAAAGACACAACAACAACTGAATCCAGCTGTATAGAATCTAGACTCAGCACATTAATGAGATGTGAAGAGTTTCATCATTGCACCATTGTGCCATTGCATTAATAGCAATGCATATACATCAGACAGCACAATAACAAACAGAAAAATGAAAACCACTGTGGTTGGCAATGTCTACTTTCAGTTTTCCATTTCATTCTCACAACAATTTGCTTAATAAATGTTTATTTTTCATTGCTTGATTGAAAAATCTCTGCAGTATTGCTGCAATGAACTGAAATGATGGCCGATTAGTAATAAAACACATTGTTCAAATGGAATTAGTGGTGTTTTCTCAGCTAGTAGTGGTGGGAGCTTCAAAGTCTATGCTTGAAGTACTGCTGGCAGCATCAGTAGTTTCATAATTGTTCTTGTAAGCAAAACACAAATCTGTTGTCATCTTCTAGCAACCTTGCTACTTTGCTGATTGTGGCAGGTGTGTTTACATTATTGTTTTCTGAAGTGATGCCACATCCAGATGTCATTGCTGTACTGTTCTGAATACTTGCAGTAGTAGTGGAAAGGCATGAGGTGTCAGCAGTGTTTTCATGTATGCTGTGGATACTTGCGGTGGTAGTGGAAGGACATGAGATGTCTGCAATGTTTTCATGTACTGTTCTGGATACTTGCAGTGGCAGTAGAAAGGCATGAGCTGTCTGCAGTGTTTTCATGTACTGTTCTGGATACTTGCAGTAGTAGTGGAAAGGCATGAGGTGTCTGCAGTGTTTTCGTGCACTGTTCTGGATACTTGCAGTGGCTGTGGAAAGGCATGAGGTGACTGCAGTGTTTACATGTACTGTTCTGGATACTTGTAGTGGCAGTGGAAAGACATGAAGTATCTGCAGTGTTTTCATGTACTGCTCTGGATATTTACAGTGGCAGTGGAAAGGCATGACGTGTCTGTAGTGTTTTCACGTACTGTTCTGGATACTTGCAGTGGCAGTGGAAAGGCATGAGGACTCTGCAGTGTTTTCATGTACTGTTCTTTTATACTTGCAGTAGTAGTGGAAGGGCCTGAGGTGTCTGCGGTGTTTTCAGGGTTATCACAGGTAGAATGAGATGCTGTGGGTGTCGTCTGGGAACCAGACCAAAAATTTAGCTTTTTGTGCATCTATCCAACAATATATGCCAGCTCATTTACAGTTTGCTTCTTCTAAGTATCAGATGTTTGCATTACAACTTTCAGATGATCCCTGGTCTGCTCTTTAGTGCATTGGTCAGGCTTTCTGAATGCTGTGGTCCAAAGTCAGGCTTACTGTGTATCCCTGTATTGCACTCCTTGCAATGACATATGCAGTACAAAAGATCAACACTGTCCTTCCCAAGTGACTTATTTGTTACCTGCATAGAAAATATTTACTTTAAAATACCAACAGTAAATGTTTCCCACCACCAATGAAGTGTATTCCTTGCCCTGCCAGTATCTTCCAGTCCTGCAGAAATGCATTGAAAATTTAGTTAATATCAAGTACATTGCCACTTGCTCAATACATATTTGCAGTTACAGTCTGCGGACAATGAGATTAATATGTTTACTGTTCTCTCTGCATCTAATGATCATCAGTTACTGGCCAAGACAGATTTTCTTTAAATATTGATGGCCCCACTTTAGTTGTAAGGACAGGAGAAAAAATAAGAAATGACATGTTGCTCCACTAATAGAAAACAAGGACACTAAAATATAGATGTCATATGTTTAATTATACCAACATATGTTTTGCAATTACTCAAGGTTTGGGGCTAGCAGGAACCCTTCATTGAGAGTTATTAACTACTGATGAAAAACTTCTGCTAGCTTGAAAGCCCAAGTAATTGCAAAACATATCTTGGTCCAATAAAAGGTATTACATCACATCTATGTTCCAGTGTGCTTTTGTTTGTAGTAAGGACAGGTACTTCCATAATAATAAACAATCCAAGTGCCATCTTTGTCCCCAGTGTCATTTAAAAATCCATGCAAAAACTGGTGACATAGACTCTGCTGCCTAAGTAATGTATTGGAAGTAAAGATAACCACATATTCCACAGAAACTTCTCAATATATTTGACTCATTTGTGTTAGAGAATATGTAATATTTCCCATAGTTATAACCAAGCACACCATTTCAACTGCCCTATTCCTATAATAAAGAAATTGGTGGCTTCAATCAACAGTGTATGTGGACAAATAGAAATAAAGAGTTCTTCATCTGTAAGAAATTGGCTGTGATGCTTTTTTCTGTAACTCAGAAAGAATCAGATAGTGACACCCCCGACACATAAACAGTACCTAAGTGATTGTCAAAGATCCTTTAGGTGACATCAGTTCCATGGTGGCTTAACAAATATACATTCTTGATCCCCCTTTCACCTGAACCACACACTGACAGTGGCACACCAAACCCCGTCACAACTAAAAGTATGTTGCAGATTCATACTCAGATGAAACATACTAGTCATTGTCAGGATTCTGCTTGTGTGAAAAATATAATCTGGAGTCCCAATATCACACCTCTGTTAACACGCAATACACTCTTACTGCTGAAAACTGTTAATAAAATATATCACTTTTCTTACCTTGCAGGTCTGCAGACTCACTATTTTAAGATCCTAAACAGATTGTGTTGGCAGTCAGTCAGATGCAGATCTACTCTTCTACCTGGTACCCTGCAGTGCAAAATATTAAACGTACAACACTGTCCGCCACAGTACAAAACTATTCCATACTCCTTCAGAACAAACCAAAAAAACCCAGCGACAAATCACTGCTGCTAACAAGACCATCCTATGATTTAATTATAAGTGAAAAAAACTTCTCACAAATGGGACAGCCTCCTGGAATCATATACTTGAAAACATTCGCACATGAAATATCTGCTTTCAAGACTCAACTAAAAGAGCAACTGTTCAAAGAGAGTGAATTCAGGTAAATGCTTTAGATACAACAGTTACTAAATCTCAGGTGTATATGATGGCCTGAAGCTACTTGAGTTGTAAATCCTGTATAAAAGATATTATGAACACCTTGTAAGTACTCAATTGTAAATACTGAGTGAGTTTGTCATTTGGGTATTATGTGACTGTTGTTGCCTTATTTATGTGTTACTGTGACTAGTGTGATATGAGCTTGACCTTCACTGTATGGAAGTATGTATGTTCACTACTGTTTGCTGTGTGATTTAAACTCATTTGAGAAGCCAGGACATGACAGAAAAGGGGCAGTTGACCAGTCGACATATCTGGATAGCAAGCAAGCAAACAAATAAATAAATAAAATGCTCTTTAATTTACATTATACAGTTAAGGAAAAGAATGCATGACAGACAGCCACCATTGATGAAATTCACTGACTCACTTATGCTAACAGATGACCTATGATGTAAACATAGGTGAAAAAGCTTCTTCCGAAATTGATAACTGGCTAGCAGCATGACACGCACAAGACTACTACTGTATCCCCAGGAGGGAGATGTAAGCTCAATGTTGAATTTGGTGTAACCCTATTAGCTGCATGAAAGCTTGGGCATCATAGTCATGTCATTTTACAACTGATGTTTCTGATGATGTAGGACTATTTTCTTTTTACTTCTGACATTTTGAGAACTTGGTTGATATACATTGTGGGCATTAGTTTCACTTGGCCTTCTCAAGCAAAGGTTAACTAGCTGCCAGGTGTAGAGCCGTCCTTAGGTAAACTGGCAACCTAGGGGAGCATGCTCCGTGGTGCCTCCTGACAATCCATCCTGGCTATTCAGATTACTTTTTTCCCTGATTTTTTCCTAATTGTTCATTCAACGTGCTCTAAGCAAGACTGCACTCTGATAACTGTGGTAGAAAAAAACTGCATTAATCCACGGGGGTTCTAGATGCCCTGAGATGCAGTTTATAATTTTTTTAAACAGGTTTTTTCATCCAGAGATTGCCTGAACAAAAACCATGATCAAAGAAATAAATTTAATGTTAATCTTCAACTTTATTTTTTCCTGCATTCTTTCAGCATATCCTAATTAACCAATACTATACTGTAATAACTGCAGTAGAAATAGCAGTATTAAACTATGCTGCCAGATGGTATGAGGTGTCTAGATGCTCTGAGATGCATTTTAGTTTATTTAAACAAACCCTTTCATCCGCTGATTGCCCGAACAAAAAACATAATTATGGAAAGAAATTCAGTCTTAATCTTCAACTTTGCTTTTTCCTGCATCTTTTCATCATATCCTAACTGACCAAAATTACCCAGTTATAACTAAATTAAGCCGGAAGCCATGGGGCTATACATGCTCTGAGGTGCATTTTAGAGCTTTTTTCCCAACCTTTTGACTCCATGATGACGTGATCAAAAATCATGTGTAAGGAAAGAAAATCAGCCCTACTTTTATTTCAGGGAAGAAAGTTGTATCCAGGTTTTAAGGTTCAATTCTGACCACAAGCACAGCTTCACAATAAACTGAAGACAAATGCTTTGTGTACACCTTGCAAGTACTCCATTGTAAATAATGAGTATCTGGGAATAGTACCTGCCCCCACCTTAAAATAACCAATCCTTTTATGTGTATCCCCCCCATCCATGGTCTTAATTTGGGTAAAATTAAGGCATAAATGTCCACAGTCAGACTTCAAGCTGCTGCTGACATATTTATTTATTTGTTTATTTCCATTTAACTACCCAAAAAGTCCAACTGGGTAGAAGCCAATTTTCAGCAGAGGCCCAGGGAGAAAAACTCCAAAGTATTACAAAACATTTTAAGAACAATAATTTCACAATATTCAAAAATAATACAAAAACATCTACAGTTTAAGTAATTATACTAAGTTAGACATAATATGAAAGCATCGGTTAAGAATTGCTACAACTTATATTCCAATGATTTAACATTTAGAGAAATTTTACCCACTTTACAGAGAAGTTAAAGGTAAGTTAGTGTAATACAAACAGGAATTGCAGTATGAAGTGAGAGAAAAAGCATGGTTATGGCACATTTAGAAAGAGAATCAGAGGAGCGAAATAGATTGAAGTAAGGAAGTGAGTGAAGATGGGAGAGTACTTGTTCATATTTAGGAATATATTTTATATTGGGGTTGAACAAAAAAGAGCCACATTTTGGCTGGGAAGTATTTTAGAATGACTTTAAAGGACTGGGGGGAGGGTACTAACCTGATGCACACAGTTAATGGGTTCCAGGCCTTAGCAACATGATATGAATAAAGACCATGCCTGGCAAATTTCATAGGCTTGTGGACAAAGAGTTATTTGTGGTCATTGGCTCATAATGACCAATTGGGAACATAGTTGTGTAGAATGGTATTTAGTGCTGGACAAGCAGATGGATGCTGGATAATTTTCTAGGTGATAAGACGCTGTGTAGATGTTAGCTGATAGGGTAGTTCTAACCAATTTTGACTTTTTAGTACTACACAGTGATGGATTCTGAAAGAGGTATTTGCTGTAAATTTAGTCAGTTTGTTATAGCATTGTTCAAGTTTTGATTTTTGTGATGCATGGAGCGTAGTAAGGATGGTAGTGCCATAAAGTAGTAAGGGTAGGAGGTAAGTAGTGGCAAGTATAGTTTTAGTTACTTTGATGAGAAAGTTTCTGAATCTGTAAAGCATCCCTAGCTTTTGGTGATTTTTTTATGCAATTTTGTATATGCAGGCTGAATTTTAGGTTATCATCCACTATCTTCTCTAGTAATTGGCAATGAAAAGTGATACCAGTGGTTGTATTAGTAAGAGAGACAATTTTAAATTTTGTTTCTTCATGAAAACAGTAGTATTTTTTTGGTGGTGGTGGTGGGGGGTTGAGCATGAGTTGAGAGTTATAAAGTCATGTTTTAATGGCTGTTAAAGCTTCCTGAGTATTTTTTAGAGATGTATCAGGTTGTCTGATATGCATATGAGTGTTGAGTCATCTGCTTATTGTATTGTATTAGGGAGTCCTTTTGTCTGGATGTGTACAGTGTTGGTGAGAATGTTAAAGGGAACGGGACCAAAAATAGACCCTTGTGGTACACCACTGGTGACTGGGATGTATGGAGACAGGGTGGAGTGCCATTTTACTGACTGATACCTATTGGACAAGTAGCTTTTGAACCATAGAATGAAGGGCTGAGATAGACCTAGACAGAACATTTAAAGTAGATGTTTACTGTGATAAATGTTGTCAAAGGCTTTAGACAAGTCTAGAAATAAGAAGGAGAATAGTTTGCCATTATCTCTAGCTTTATTGATAGTATCTACAAAGGTTAAAATTGCAGTGGTAGTACTATGGGAAAGATGGAAGCCATGTTGGGTAGGGACAGGAGTTCTTCCTGCAAGAGATAGTTTAGCAATTGTTTTTGAATACATTTTTCAGGTATTTTGGAACGTGAGGATAAGATTGCTATAGGTCTAAACTTAGTGATGTCTGTTGAATTGCTTCCTTTATGTAGGGAGATAGTGTTTGATTTTTTTTACAGAGTGAGGGAGTGTGGGATTCCTGGATTGACCTGTTTATTTATTTATTTGATATTTGTTAACCAAGAAAGTTCGACTAGGTAATAGTTTACTCATTTGCAGCAGAGGCCTGGGGAGAAAAGCTCCACAACATTTTTTAAAATATAAGTGAATTCTACAGATACAGAGAGATTAAGAAGAAAAATAATAGCACAAAAACTTCACATCTGTATTAATATAGTTTGAAAAATGCAATGTAGCATATAACATTAGGGCAGAAAAGCCAAGTGATTCTTTTGGATAAACAAAGAAGGAAAAGGAAAAAAGCCATTAGCATAATTGAAGAAAAGAAAGGCTAGGACAGTGGGAAGCAGGAGGCTTGGTATGTTGGGTCAAGAGTAAATAATGTAAGACAGATATAATAGGGACGAGTGCTAAGATGGTATAGAGCATGAGCAGATCCAGGAGTTGGAAATATGTCCTTTTAGGCGAGACTTGAAGGTATAGTAGTGAGGTATCAATCTGATTGATGCTGGAATGTTATTCCATGTCTTGGCAACATGGTAAGAATAGAGACTAAGACCACATGACCTTTGAGGTTTATAAATAGATAGGAGCTGATTGTGAGAGGAACACAAGTCACAAGGTGGAAGATATCGTTAAAGTAGGGAAGAGGTGGTTTAAGAAACAGATTAATAATAGCTGATTAAAATTATGCAGGTAGGGGAGCTTGAGCCAATTTAGGTTTTTGAGTGAAGCACAGTGGTGTGATTTAAGGGGTTGACCAGTGGCAAATTTAGCTATTTTGTTATAGCATTGATTGAGTTTTACTTTATGGGAAGAGTGAAGATTAGTTAAAATAGGGGATGCATGTAGAAGGGATGGTAAGTGATAAGTGCTGACAAGAGTTACTTTTGTGGAGATGGTAAGGAATTGTTTTTAGCTCTATGCAACATTCCAAATAATTGATTTTTTTATGTTGTTATTAATCTTCTTCTTTCGGCTTTTTCCCGGTTAGGGGTCACCACAGCAGATCACATGTCTGCTCATGATTGGCAGTGGAGTTTTATGGTGTTGAGTTGTCAGCCTGGCGCCCAAACTTCCACGGAAGGCACACACGCGCGTGCGCACGCACGCACTCATGCCTAGGGCCAATTTAGATTATCTAATCCACCTACAGCATGTCTTTGGGATGTGGGAGGAAACTGGAGCACCCGACATGCATACTCCACAGAGAAGGCACCCCAGTTGTTATTAATATGTATGTCAAACTTGAGACTGACATCAGTTGTTACTCCTAATAGTTTGGTGTGTGAAACAACATCAATTACAGTATTGTTAAATAATTATAAAGTTGCAGTTATTAAGAGCAAGTTGTTTGGGAAAAAATAATAGAAGGTTTTTTTTTTTTTTTAGGATTGAGTAGGAGCTGATTCTTGGTGAGCCAGGCCTCAATGGAACTGAATGCGTCTTGTGTTATATTTTGAAGTTGGGTAAGATTGTTAGAGGAGCAGATTAAATTAGAGTCATCAGCATATTGAGTGAGGGTTGCTTGTTTAGAGGAAGCATGATGATTGTTAATAAAAATGCTGAAGAGGAGTGGACCCAGAAGTGAGCCTTGTGTTACCCCACTGGTGACTGGTAAATAAGGACAAAAGTTGGAATTCCATTTAAATGACTGATATCTGTTGGAGAGATAACTGGTGAACCATTGTAAGGTAGTTTTGGTTGAGCCAAGGGAGAAGAGGTTGAGGTGAGAGACAATGTCAAAGGCTTTAGACAGATCCAGAAATAGAGATGAGACAAAGTTGCATGTATCTCAAGCTTTGTTGATTATGTCAGTGAAGGATAATAAAGTAGTGGTAGTACTATTTGCAGGTCTGAATCCAAGTTGGGCAGAAGAAAGAAGTTTATTGTAAAGTAAGTATTAAAGAAATTACTTGTAGATGCATTTTTCTAAAAATCTGGAAAGAGGAGACAGTATAGCAATGGACCTATAGTTCATAGGTTCATAGGTGTTTACTAGGCTAATGACCACAAGGGCCTTTTTAAGCCTAGTAAACAAAGGAAAGACACCACTGGACCAAGGCAAACACCAATAAGTTCTCCAAATCACCTTTTTAAGCCTAGCCATACATCCCAAATCTCTGACAAGTTCTGATACCCTTGATAAGTGTAAGCAGGGGTTGGGAGATGAACCATTTACAGGCTACCTGTGTTCATTAGAGACATAGATGCCAAACCAGGGATGAATTTATGGTTTCCAATACAATTGTCCAAGTTGCACTTGAAATGGATTAGGTTAGATATATCTGTGGAAGTGCCACCTTTGTGGAGAAGAAGGCTAAATATCTTTTTCCTCACTGAAGGGACATAGGCTTCCTCAATAGATCTGTTAATGAGTATAGAAACTGGGTAGGCTGTTGAGTCAGGATTGAGACAGGATAGGCAATGCTATTGGCTGCTATTTTAAGGTACTCACTTGGAAGGTCACCAGCTGAGGTAGAACATGGTTTGAGTTTGTTTAAGAGTACATTTATATAGGATGTGGACACATGTTTGAAGGTGAAAGCTGGTGTAGTGAAATGTGTCTGCTGGGCAGGGCTGGGATTAGATGTCAGGGAATTCTTGTTTAGGAACTCTGCACTATCTATGAAATAAAAGTTTAATTCTATTGCTGTTTCAAATAGTAAGTAATTGGGAGAGGGGTTTGGGTTGAATATTTGGTCAGGAAGTAAGATTTCTTTAGTGGCTGGCCAGATTTTTTTTAGGGCTGGAAATACTATTGTTCTAAAAGTTGTTATAGTACATTTTTTTATCTTCATTTGTTTGTTTTTAGCATGGTTGTGGAACATTCTGAAATTTTCGAGATACTGTGATTTATATTTTTGCTGTTCTTTCTACAATTTTCCAATTCTTCTTGCATTAGCTTTCTACTGTTTTTGGATAGCTAAATAATTGTTTTTAGTCACTTCCTTCTAGGGGGTGCACTGCTATTTATGATATTTAGGAATGTTGTATTGAATTCATTTACAGCATCATCTAAGGGGTATTTTTAGGATGTTCTAGTTAATAGATGATGGGGTAGTAATGAATATTTCTGGGTTAAACATGGACAGGTTGCATGTTGTTTTATAAACATGTAGTTTGAGTGGAAGTCTGATATGTCTGGTTGTATTGATTGGGAGATGGTCACTGACAGGGTCTGGCATTGTACCTGTGGTGGAGAATTTGGTAGGGTCTGACACTAGGATCTAGTCTAATAAGGAATTTGATGCCTTGCTATAAAGTGTGGGGCTATTAATTAGTTGTGTGAATCCATATAAATTCTTGCTAGATGTAGGGGAGTTAGAGGTTATGTCCAATCAATTTATATTGACATCACCTAGCATTATTCGTTTCTTGTTGAATTGTTATGGATATCCAGTTTAGGATATATTCCAGTGTAGCTGTATTGTCACCAGGAGGGGTCTAAAGGATAGTAATACATATTTGTTTACATTTGTTTATTTTCAGGAAAGTTATAAGAAGCTCTGCTGAATTGAATTTTGGTATTGGTTTGTTGTAGTGGGAAATGTGGTAGTTGTTGGGAAATATTAGAGTAGTACCACCACCCTTTCCACCTCATCTCCTACCCCCAAAAGACAGACATCTTTTATGTATCCTTTTGGTGTCAGCCTGGAGCAAAACTGAAAAAAACAAGTAGAACATAACATATTTGCTGTTGAACATATATAAGCAGCATGCTTATTTAATGTCCTCCAAAAGGTAGACATCAATATATGCATCAGATGTATGATTGTGAGGAAAATGGAGAAAAAGTATTGTAATAATATTTAAACTTTTCTACTCCTAGAGGCAGTACAGTGTTCCTGTACAAGCTATCATGAACCTCTGATGTTTGGGAGGAAAGTTAAAGAAATAATGACCACACTGTACCCAGCCCAACACAATATATAGTGACGTCTGAGGTTTGGCCGGAATGTTAAAAAATAATGACATTGTTCTCCTCCCCGAAAAAAGGCACAGAAACCTTCTGTGTACATCTATGAACAGGGCTGGTTTTAGATTAGGTGTGGGTAACAGCAGAGGTGATTCCTAAACCTATGTCAAAATCCACTTATACAGCCTTGGTGTGTTTGGGGGCCAGCAGCCCCCAGAAGTTCTGAAGGTCTAGGTATTTAGTGATACATTTATCACTTTTTTTTCTTTTTTTTTTGAGAGATGACAAACTGAGCAAGTGACAACAGGTTTAGTTACTTTCAACCAGACTACTGCCGAGGAATTAAAACCTTTTCTATGTACAATTCAGATGTCGGATCATGGTTTAAAAAAGGATGACCATGTAATGTATTTTACCTTTGTTCCAAACAAACAATTGCCATATATTAAAATATTGCATGTTGCTTCATATAATCACATTAGTCCTTTAAAAACAAAATAATAAGCAAACAGCATCAGCTATTAATTTTTCATCACAGAAAACAAACACATCAATTTCTGTTTGTTGTATTGAATGCGTCCAGTTAATTAGTCTATCTTACGTCTCACAAATGCCACATTAGTCCTGCTAAGCCAGATAGTGACTGTTTAAACTAAACAAATGACAGAGTATTACTTCCATCCAGACAGCCCCAACCCCCACCCATCAGTTATAGACACAATACCTGATGTCTATGTAATAATATTTCATTTCCACAGATGCCTCTCAACTGTCCAGATTTTTGCAGAATATTCTGATTTTTGGCTCATAATTTTAGTCTGTTCCTCATAAAATTTGTGTTTTTTTGGCAAATCACTGAGGATTGGGTTCATTAAATAATGACATACATTTGAGTTTCAGACTTCATAATTTTCAGAAAAAAATGTATGCTAACAGAAATCCTGTTAGTCTAGCAACTTTCTAAGTTTATAAGAGCAATATTTAATATATGTCCCTACTTTTGGGCTTTTGTCACCACCCACTGTTTTGGCTTTGTCGAGATTTCTTGCTAAGAGGTTGAGAGCTATGCCTCCACAGTCTATAGAAAAAAATTGCCACACTTTAAATTATTGCAATCTAAGTTGCTCCACACAAATCACAAAGCCAGATTAATACTGCCAAAAATATCTGGCTGATCACTGCTTAATGACACTTTTCTTACTATTCCATTCCTGTCATCTCAATAGGCCATACAAAATAAGTACTGCCCAACATATCTGTTTGTTCAGTCTGCCAGCATTATTGTAAAATTAATAATAACATTTTTTTCTCACCAGCACTACACCATTTTCTTTCTCAGAATATCCCTGCCTTTTTCCCTTGATGTTCAGATACATAAAAATAAATAAATAACAGACAAACCCATTCAGGCACCTTCACTCCTATGTTTGAACATTGCAATGTCTGTACTCTCATGACCTTGCAATATTTAAGGAAAGATGAAGTTAACTGGAGAAATGACCTCCCTGGAGAGCTTGCCATGATGTGGATGCATTTTCTTTTTCCTTTGTAGGGGCACTTTATTTATTTATTTTTAGTGTAAAGAAATGTTTCTTTAAAAATAAATAAATAACTGGGAAAGAGCACCCCTATAAGCACTTTGCCCTAGTCGGTTGCCTTGTTCGCCTATGTGTAAAGCCAGCCATGCCCAAGTGCAAATCAAGTATAGTGCCAGAATCTGAGAAGGAAACCACTTGGATTCTTCAAAACTAATTCTTGAACACTCAACAAAAAGATAAAAAAACAGAGCAGGACTAAGAAAAAATATATAAAGTATTCTTGATATAAATTCAGCAATAAATTCCATTTTATATTAAATCATGTCAACTGGATCAAGATTAAAAATGAGCATCTATCCTAGACTTAGCAGTAACCAAGGTAAGTAACTACCGACTTCCTGGATGCACACACTGACAATGGCAAGGTAACTTGAACTCCAAATCCAATCAAAACAAATAAAAAAAGTCATGGATTGTGCAGGACCAGGAATTTGGAAACTAAACATAAACAACAGCTGAATATATGCAAATGAGGTGATGCTTGGGGAAGCCTAATTGTTGCATCAGTAAATGTGGCAAACTACCAACAGCAGAGCAACCGAGCATGGTGTCTACATCTGTGTGTCTTACTTGGCTGCAAACAGCAGCAGAATTAAGTCTCATCCAGCCAGTAAGATGTAGATACAGGCAAGGGTATAACCAGCAGTTTACAATCTTACCACATAGGAACCATATTGCCTCCAAGTCTAAAAGGTATAGGTGATGTTATAGCACCACAATTCACAGTGTAGCCATTCTGCTTCACCACCAAAAGGCATAGGTCATGATACAGCATTATAATACAGGTCATTCATCCTCCTGGTGAACACTTTCTTTTTGATTATAGCAATGTTACCCCTTGGCCACATCATACTTAACTATCATTTGGTGTTATATGTTCATAGGTTTATATACAAGCACTTGAACATTAGTCTGCTGACCATTTCAAGCCTATTCAATAACCCATATTCAAAAGTTCACTGCAGCCTCAAAGAGGGCAACACAGAATGTAATAGAGAAACAGTTGAATCTGCCCATCCAATTATCTAGGTGTACCTTGAAGCTGGCAAGTGTGCTACTCTGCTTGAGATGTACTGGAAGCTTTTCCAGAGGTGAGGTATATATTGGGATATGAATGTATTATGCAAACGGTGATGTCCGCACACTGGGTCGGTAATCATGGAGCCTGAATCCTCACCTGAATCCTTATCACTGGAGAGGGACATTCACTTGAAATACAAATGGGTACACTCATTAATTCCAGATGCAGCTCTCTGCACCAAGTACAATTTCCCATAAGAGCACACAGGGAGCACACTCAGTCCGGGGTCTGCATCTTTCTGTCTGTCTCCCTACAGGTCCCCAGTAATACTCACCACTGGTACAGCAGTAGGATTAGGTCCTCAGCCGAGTGTCCAAGCCAAGTCCTCCAGCACCCTCTCTGTGAAACCAGTGTTTCGTGTCCCTGCTTCAAGTAGCCGACACACACACACACACACACACACACACGCACACACACACACACACACACACACTGTGAGATTTGATTTTTCACACACACCTGGGAAAGGCTGACACAGATGTGCCTGCTGTGCCCCCTTCTGCCCAGAGTACAAGGTAGTTATCCCTGCCACCAGACACTCCACAATCAGCTACTCTAAGGTCCTTAACAAAGGCAGTCCAACTATACTGTGTAATATTAATACTAATACAAATTGTAGTAGTTAACGAGGACAGCTAGGCCTTCAGGAGTGGCCCACATAGTGTCACCAAATAAATATAAGCACTCCCAAAGGTTAAATAGTTTCTAAAAGGACCAGCCACAATAAAATTTTAAATATGTTTAATAATAAATAATAAAAGACATGAAAATACTGAATATATATTTACAGTAAACCACAGAGTTCAAATCACAGGAAATATTGAAAATAACATTGATGGACAGACTCAAACAAATAAAGAAAAACAATATCTAACCTAAGCTTCACTATATTTTCCTCACTAAACCTAGGAGAATTACTATTCCCTGTTTACTTAATAGAGCAAGGCAGATGATGTGGTGAATGGTCCTTCTTGTTGCCAGGCCCAAGACAGAATACTCGATACTGAGAGATTTCTCTTTGTAATATCTAAAATTTCCAAGATGGCTGGCAGAATAACCTCATCTGGTCACCTGACTCTAAGTTCTCACACTATTCCCCTTTGAAGCTTGAGACAGGATGTTAGCATAGATGTGATCAGATGCATATCTAAAGTTTTGCTAATGTTTATGGCAGTGCCTGGGGTTTCCCCTCTTTTTACTGAGATAATGAACAGAGGCTTCTTCCAGACATGCCGTCTTTGGTCTTATTCAGAGCTGTGAGATAAGCACTTCTGTGGCCCAACAGGTGGTCCAATTAACAGTATTTTTCTTAAAGTAAGATGTAAGCTAGATGCTTAACCCATTCTCTTCCAGTGTCCTTTGCTAACATATATACGTACAGTCTCACATGTATATTCCTTCTTTGTCCAGCAGGATCCACTGTAGCTATGTCTCAACTTGATAAGTTGATTAAAAATGTTCATGATGATTTATATGATATGCTAATGTGCAGTATTATTGATGGTGATTTGTATAAGTACTTTCTCATAGAAAAACCGCTGATTCCTATATTCAGTGGTCTTCCTAAGATACATAAAATGTTAAGAGAATCCTCCTTTTAGACCCATTGTTTCTGGCAGAGGCTGGTTAACCGAATCTATATCCATCTATTTAGAAAAACAATTGAGACCATTGGTAGAGTCTACAAATTCAATTCTAAGGGACACTCAACAATTTCTTGAAACACTTTCACCCTATAATTTTACTGGAAGGTTGAATGTGTCTGACTATATGGTTACTTTAGATGTAGTGTCACTTTTTACCAGAATACTAAATGACGTTGGTTTAGATTATTTAAGACTATACTTAATACAGAAAGGGTTGACCAACAATCAGATCATTAGGATTGTTATGTTAATGGAATTAGTTCTTACAAACAATGTGTTTACTTATAATGGGAATTATTTCCTACAAACTTCAGGAGTAGCAATGGGTACACCCTGTGCAAATTCATATGCAAATTTGGTTTTGGCACATTGGGAGTACACCTATGTTTTAGATCATGTATATTTTTCACAATATATTAAGTACTATAAAAGGTTTGTGGACGATGTCTTCCTTATATGGGGAGGTGATGCAACTACAGTAGATGAATTCATCTCCCATGTTAATGGGACAACTATTTTCTTACATTGACAGGCAAATGGTCTCAAAATGTGATTGAATTTTTGGATGTATTACTTAGGAAAGACAATGGTTTGATTACTACTGAAATTTATAGGAAACCTTGTAGAAGGAATGCCCTTCTACATCGGAATAGTATGCATCCAACACATGTACATAGGAATGTTGTAAAAAAACAGATACTGAGGTTTTCTCACTTGGTTAGTGAAGAGGAGACGTATCAGGAAGCCATCAATGATATACAGAAGGATTTTATGGAGAGAGGTTATCGTTCATGTGACCTTAAAGTGATGCAAGAAGTTGAACGTACAGATCAGGACAACCCTATACTAGGAGAGGTAGCCAGACACACACAGAACAAAGAGTTACTAATACTTCGAAGGTAAAAAGATTAATTATTCCTTATACCAATAATAACAATACAGTGATAGAGATAATTAAGAAAAACTGGGGTATATTATTATTGGATGAACATATTAAGGAAATAGTAGGAATACGTCCGAATTTTAGTTATAGGAACACTAAATCACTAAAACGGATTTTATGTTATGAGAATAATATCAGGAAGGAACCTCATTCCCTGAGGAAAGGAACTTTCTCATGTCGTAACTGTAATCAGTGTAGCTTCATAGCTAACGTAAATTATTTTGTACATCCTGACACACATATTAAATATGAATTTTACCATTATACTGATTGTAAATCTAGGAATGTAGTTTATTTAGCTAGTTGCTAGAAATGTTGTAGTTTTTATGTAGAGAAGACGAATAGGACACTTAGAGAAAGAATAAAAGAACATATTTATGCCATCAGTAGAGAAAAAGAAGGAAATGCGATAGCTAAACATATTATCCAGAATGATATGACACATAGTTTTAAGTTTTTGGTTTTAGAATCTATATATCCCACAGAGAGGTTAGGTAACATAAGTAATTATACAGAGAAGGAAGAAGGGAAATGGATAAGTAGGCTACAAGCAGACAGAGGACATGGTTTGAATGATAGGGTTTCACTGAAACCATTCTTCATGGATCGAGCTTTAAAGCATTAATCCCGAGAGTTTTAAATATGTATACATTTTTTTGTTGTTTCATCCTTGTGTCAGTGGGTTGAGAATACATATACCATAGTATACATTTTTAATATGGGTTTTTATGATGCATTTTTAATTCAGAGAAGTTTATTACATGCTGTATAATGGAGTGCAATATAATATATGTTATATATGAGCAGGGTTACTTTAAGTATTTTAATAGTGAATTTTTACTGGCTTTTTATTGGTTCTTTCTAATGTGATGCATTATTTAAATGGAATTGGAATGTCTTTGTATTTAAAAGTCTGAGGAAGTGTTGTTGGAAACGGGAAAGCGCTTACTTTGTGCAATAGTTTGATTTTCAACTATTTGAGGTTTGCTTCGATTGTCGTGGAGTACCCGCCCTTTTTTTTTCTCTTTGCAAATAATACACATCAACTTTTACTGGGGAAAATCTCTGGGTTAAAATACATGACGCTGTTTCATCTGGTACACCTAATGCAGCTCCGCCAAGTACAGTATCAGCCACCACAGCCATTTCATTACAATGCAGTTGTACAAAATTACCATCACAGCTACCAAACCACAAGACTCAAACACCTGCATTGCACTAGGGTGCTTACAGTGACTCCAGGACTTCTTCACACAATGTCTGGAAAACAGGCCACAGGCTTAAACTAAGTGGCACCCTTGTTTTTGTATTCCATTCATTTTTACCACCTTAGGCCATTCACAGATCATACTTCATCCTTCAATAAGCTACAAGACATTATGTCAGTTGGTCCAGCAAAGTCACAAAAGTAGAGGGCAAGATTAAGCACACATTTACCAAAACTGCAATCAAAACTATCCCAGGCATCCCATCATAAGTATCCAAGGAAACAATTTAAATGCTGTAGAATCTCAGACTTTCTCATCTCTACAGCTTGAAATGCCATAGCTAAAAATGTGCTTATCCCTAAAACTGAATATCAGCTCCCTCTTGTAACATTATATTTCATTTGAAACACATGTAAAAATGAAAACTATTGTAAACAAAACCTGCAGATTTGTTCTTGCAAAACCCCAAACTCATCACCACCAACATCTCCAGTGGTGTAGATGGCAACCTGTAAATGACAGAGCCACATTTCTACTTAGCTAATGGAGCACTGACCCTCAGTAAATAAAATTACAACTCAAACACCTGAATAAGACACTTGGAGACCTCCAAAAAGATTATCCTTGTTAGACCTCATTTTAAAACCTGTACAGGAGAAAGAGCTTTCTCTAGAAGAGGCCCAGCTGTTTGGAATTGGCAACCTGTGGAATTGAGGCAGCAAGGCGCAGTTCAATTATTTAGAAACAAACTAAAAGAACAACTGTTTAAGGGTACCAAATGCTCCCTCCATCTAGTCCTTGCAACTCATATGTTTAAAAACTGACCATTGTTTAAAAGCCTACCACATTTATATATACTGTAAATAATAATCACTTGCATTTAGAATTGTAAAAATCATGTAAATGTACTGTCTTTTTTTCTCTCCCTTTCTCACTTTTTATTGTACTGCATATGACTCCATGTATTCTTTAGTCTATGTGTAATTTTTTGTTTGTATCTTGCGCCATCGTGCCTGGGTCATGACACAAGAGAGTCTGTCGCCTAACGCACTTATCTAGTTATACACTGAAATAAATAACTAAATAAATAATGAAAATACCAACTACAGTACTGGATTACGAATATAAAAATTACCTACTAATAAATCACTACGAATATCCTAAAATGAGAACCAAAAGCCTTCCAAGCACAGTAAACAACACTCCAATGCTGTACTCCACAAGCAGAGGCAAAGATTACAATGTCAGTATGCTAGTTCCCCTCCATATCAGCAGTCATGAAGGTTAAATAAGCACAACCTTTGGAATACTTTTTCAACAACTAATATGCAGAGTGAGCTAAATTTCTAACTTCCTACCAAAGCTAATCACAGCTTCAAATGGTGATTCATGACAAGTGTTAGCATTATTAACACAAATACAAAACTGGCAGATGTGTGACTCGAAGAAAAAATATTCAGGGACGCATTGCATCACAGGTCAAAAGAAAAAAAATCAATGTGTAAGAGAAATAATGTGCTTTTGCATAGAATTTATACACACACATGCTTGTTTCCCTCTGTTTTTACTTCCACCCCAGTTCAAGGTCATATATCAACAAAAAATACTCCTTGATGTACACACTCATCAGTCATAAAGGATACCAAGCATTAACACTCACACACATATATACACACACACACACACACACACACACACACACACACACACACACACACACACACACACACACACACACACACACACACACACAACACACACACACACATGCGGAATGACTACACTTTATTCCACATCAGTCACAAATTAAAATGTGACAAAGACATGTTAACTACTTATATGAATTCCACAACGTAAATAATAAAAAGGCAATATGAACATGCTAATGCCTGCTTCATGACAAAGAAACCAGTATATAACTACCAATCTGATAATGTTACACTCTTATACTGCTAAAAAAACACAGCCATCACATGGTTTGCCAACTGTCAATTAAACATTATGGCACTACAAAATACAGTTATCGATTCCAACATTCCAAACATGTTCTTGCTTTCTTAAAGTTTTTTATTCTGTCTACCAGTTCAGTATGCTTTGGCAGTAACTCAGAACTTAAATGTAAATACCAGCAAAGTATCTAACATATATTTTCTCCTGGAAGGAAAAAAGAATCAACCCTCATAACAGGAAGTATAACACTAACACAAAAAGGCTGAACACCTTGGAGCATAGCAGCGAGCACTTCTGCCCAAGATCACCTTGGATATATAGATTATTATAAATTAGTTGTCTCTCCCTTAAATCAAACCCAAAGAGTGCCACATAGAAGAAAAAAAAACTATTTCCATCTTTCTGCTCTGATTTTTTGTTAGAATTTGATTTTTGCAGATTTTTCTGTGTTGCACTTTCTGTAAAGTGTGTGTATCTTGTGTTTGTTGCAACATTTTTACATTATTTACAGTGCTTTATTTACAGTGAGTGGTGGAAGGATGATTAACATTAAAGATGTTAATTCTAAACAGTGTTAAAAACTGACTAAAACACAAGCCAGCTGAGCCCGAGAAACACCTATTAATCACAGGGGTCAGATTTCTCACACTTGGAATTTGAACTCCAGTTCTTAGCTTGAAAAGCGCTACATTTTTAAGCCTGACATTCATTTGTACTTTAAGATGCTGTATCAGAGATGGCTACTAATAAAAATCAAAGAAAGAAAGAAATGAAAAAGACAGACTGATGCTGACAGCCAAAAGTAGGAAATCACAGTACTTTTATTGCATGTGGTGGAAAGAGAGAGAGAGTAACTGATCCTCTCATCACAGGTTTTTTTTCGCTGTCCCTATAAAATGATGTCAAGGAGGTGACAGCTTTGACTGTAAAACTAAATCGCACAGCATGGCAGTCTCCTTCAGACCATTTTTGAGTATAAGGATTGAAGCATAGCTTGGGTGGGGCAAGAGGGGCAGTGTACCTTTGGTGAAAGTGTTGGCTGTGCGTGATTTGCCATCCATCATCCCAATCAGTCTTTAGTGCAATACCAGTTTTTAAAAGCCAGTATTGCATTTGTGGTCAAACCTGAGTGTTGCAATGTTCTGTGCGTAGTCTAAACTGTACAGTTTGCTACAGTTTAACTTATACATGATATTGGATCCGATTCCGGATCTCATTTCTCACCCTTGGGGGCTTCCTCTACCCAATCTTCAGTCCCTTTGGTTAACCACATGATTCCTCCAATTCCAGTGATTCTTGACCAGTCCAGGCTTTCTTCTTCAGTGAAGAATATCATCTTAGCTTCTCAGAAACTATCTACTAAAAAGTATATTCCAGCAAGTGGAAAAGGTTCTCCATTTGGGCTAGACAACGAAACCTTGACCCCTTCTCAGCCTCTATTCCTGACATTCTACTGTTTTTAGCTTCCCTTTTCCAGGAAGGGGCTAGTTTTTCCACAATTAAACTTCAGTTGGGGGCCCATCTCAAATTTTCATCTGAATGATAGTCCCACCTTCTCTTCCAGACTCTGTAAAGCCTTCTTCAAAGGGGTATTCCTCCTTAGACCTCCTATCAAAGATTCCTTCCCCCATGGAATCTCACTTTGGTGTTGCAGTCTTTGACACAAAAGCCCTTCAAACCTGCTGCATCGTGTGATCTTAAATTCCTATACTGGAAGATGGCCTTTTTGGTGGCTATTACTTCAGCCAAGAGGGTTTCTGAGCTGCAGATTCTTAGTTTCAAGCCTCCTTTACTGGTCTTTCGTAAGGATAGGATATCTCTCAGAACTAAGTCTTCATTTATTCCCAAAATAGTATTGGAGACCAACTTTAACCAATCAATTCATCTCCCTGTTTTCTTCCCTAATTATTCCAATAAAGGGGACTATATATTGCATTATTTGGACGTCCACAGACAATTATGTTTTTATCTTAAGAGGAATTTCGAAAGTCAGATCAGCTCTTTGTAACTTTTTCTCACACCAGAAAAGGTTTGGCAGTTTCCAGTGTATCACTTTCCCATTGGATCACCAGCTGTATTTCTTTCATTTATGACAGCAGGCACATTGATCTTTCAAAACCAGTTAAAGCTCACTCTATTAGGGCTATGGCTACTTCTTCTTCCTTTTTGGCCAAACATTCATTGTATGAGATATGTGCACTGCTACTTGGTCTAATCATCACAGCTTTGTTAAGCATTATAAGTTGGATTTGATATCAAGGAACATGGCTTCCTTTTGTTCCACCATGCTTTGAGATATCCTTCCCTGAGGCCTCCCAGGGTTCATTATCTGAGGACTCTGACCCACCCATGATGAATAATGACACGGATAGCATCAGATAAAGAGTTATGTACTTACCATAACTTGGAATCTGTGCTATCCCATGTTATCATTCATCACATTGCCACCCACCTTCCTTCCTGCCTTCTGGAAATCTGGCAGGTATAGAGGGATTTCTTCCTTTATGGACCTTTGTAGTATTATAAGCAGTCCTGCTTGCTATTTTCTTATCCAGCAAACTCGATCTGAAGTTGTAGGTCAGCAAGGGATTATAGGAAGGGGAGAAGCTTGAGCTCTGGATTAATCCTATAGTTGTCGGCTCGGATCCGAGGCTGGATCCAAGACCCATCCATGATGAATAATGACACTGGATAGCACAAATTCCAAGTTATGGTAAGTACATAACTCTTTTTTTCTTTATTTGTCTGAGTCTGTCCATCAATATTCTTTTCAATATGTCCTGTGATCTGAACTCTGTAGTTTACTGTGAATATATATTTAGTATTTTCATGTACTTTTATTATTTATTATTAAATATATTTAAAACTTTTATTGTGGCTGGTCCTTGTAGAAATTATCTAACTTTGGAGAATGCTTATATTTATTTGGTGACACTGTGTGGGTCACTCCAGAAGGCCTGGCCATCTTGGTGAACTACTACCATTTGTATTAGTATCAATATTACACAGTATAATTTGATACCCTTTGTAAGAGCCTTACAGTAACTGACTGGTGGCAGTGAATCTACATTATAGTCTGGGTAAAGCTGGTAGAGTGGGTAATCTGTGTGTGTGTGTGTGTGTGTGTGTGCATGTGTGTGTGTGTGCATGTGTGTGTGTGTGTGTGTGTGTGTGTGTGTGTGTGTGTGTGTGTGTGTGTGTCTGTGTGTGTGTGAAAATTAAATCTTAAAGGGTGTGTGTCAGTTACTGGGGGCAGGGGCATGAAGCACTGGGTTTACAGAGAGGATGTTGGAGGACTTGGCTTGGACACTTGGCTGAGGGCCTAATCCTACAGGTGTACCAGTGGGGAGTCTTATTGGGGAACTGGAGGGTGACAGGTAAAGAGACATCCAGACCTCAGGCTGAGGGTTTTCCTGTGTGCTCTTAAGGGAAATTGTACTTGTTGCAGAGAGGTCTGCTTCCGGAAATATTGAGTGTATCCATTTGCAATCCAAGTGCACATCCCTCTCCATTGTCAGTGGTGAGGATTCAGGCTCCTTAATGACTGGCCCAGCATGGGTACAACACATATTGGTGCCCATCACATATTGGTAGCAGTGGTGGGTATCACACCTCCTTCTGATGGTATGATTCTGGTTATCCATCATTGTTTGAATTTTGTTATGGTCATGTATTCTGTTTGGTATGGCTCTAGTTATCAGTCCATCTTTTTGCATGGCTATGGATGTCTGGCTGTCTGTTGAAATTAATTGAACTTAATAATCATGTAACTGGTGAAAGTCATCCTAAAGATCAGTGCTGTGCAAAAAGCATTATGATTAGGAATTAGCTAAAGGAAAATGTCAGACTTCTGGATAGTTGGACATATCTTGGGAGCATTTGGTTGCAATTTCATCCTTTGGCCATTAGGGATGCTTCACTGTAAAAGAGAGATTACACTCTGCAGTGTTACCAGTTCTGTGGTTTTCTTGCCAAATTGGGCTGCTTTTGAAAGTTGGTTGCTGGAAATTTGGAGCAGTTACTAGTTGTGTTTTTTTTTGGTCTGGAACTGTTGTGGGTTGTGTTTTTTTTTTGGCCAAGAAAACCGCAGAACTGGCAACACTGGAACTTAACGGCACTCTCCTATTTCTGTGTAAGACTACTGCATGACAGTAGATTTAATATATATATATATATATATATATATATATATATATATATATATATATATATATATACATGCACTGTGACTACTTCTTTGGAAACTGCCTGGCACTGCATTTTCTACTTTCATGTGAGAATTGAGTAATTTAGGTGTGAGGTGGGAGTTGTTGCAGTTATGATAGTGGTTGTTAATTGATTAGGGAAAGAGAACTGGTCTTGCTGGTTTTTTTCCCTTAACGATTTTACTTGCTATACTAAATTGTATAATAATAATAATAAGAATGTTGGAGAACAATTACTTGGATTGTCTGGGAACTCAGTTGATTTAGGTAAGCCACTTTGTTTGCGATATATTGATATTATTTTGCTTTCTCTTTTTAATTCCTGTCAGAGATGGTCTGGAAAAATGAAGAGAAGCTAATCTGCCCCTCCATCCATTCCTGGAGTGTTCCCTGTTCCTTTTTGTCAAGTATATGTCTTAGCTCTCTCTAATACTTGTCGAATGTTCTTGATTTTTTTCTCACATATTTGGTCTGCTTTTCCTAAAAATTGTGGGTTTCTGGAAAATTGTCTGTGTTTCTGACCTTATATTCTTCAGAAAATTTATGTTAATATAAAACAGGTTATTCTAGTATCCTTCTTAGTATATAACAAAAATATTTAAAAACTTGTTGCTGATTTTGAACACTGTTTCTTTACTTACTTATTTACACATACAGCTTATAACTGGGATAGATCACAGATCCCATTGGACCGATTTAAGTCTTCCCATTATTTTTAGTGATGTCCAGAGTTATTGAGCTTGGAGGTTGAAAGGTATGCTGTAAGGTATCCCCTGAGGTTTAGTAGAAATCTCTTAACAAGGGTTTGACAATTTTGTCTAGCCAATGTATGTTTACTATGTTATTTTAATCTTTGTTTGACTCCTGGATAGTTTGTGATTTAAAGCATACATGTCAATATCTTAGTGCAAGAAATATGAGGCAAAAATCTGGACAGTTGAGGTATGTATTAAATTGCATTTTGGGTTGTAGTATTTCTCTAGAATACATAATTGGGGATTCTTGTATGGTTGATTTGAGGTCTAAAAGAGTGACATAAACCCACTTTTTGGAATCTATCATTTTTTCTGATGGTATTGTATTTATACTATGCGTGCAATTTACTTTTTTTCCCATTTGCAGCTTGCTTTAAAGCTGTCTATTTTTTGGGTGGGGTGAGTGCATTTACGCTTCTGTGCATATTTATTTGTACCGTGTAAACGTGGTACTAGACCCTGTTAAAACATGTGCCATACTTCATGTAGTGTGTGCAAATTGGTGTAATACATATGTATTTTTTGTGATAACCATACCTCTAAAATGTCCAGATTTGATTTTCATAGAATGTCTGAATGTTTGCTTCATATTTTTGGTGTGTTCATCATAAAATTTGTGTTTTTTTCTGGCATATTGTTGCCACCATTTGAAATGCCCAAAGTGGGATTTTTTTTTGTAGAAAGGTGAAATTTGGAAGGGCAAAACATACTCACTGCCAGTGCAAAGACATAACTACCCTGTTTTTGTCAAAATAAAAGTTTATTGTTGTGGTATTTGAGTTGCTTATGCTTATGTTTCATGTAACATTTACTGTAGATGTTACACATACAGAATAACTATTTTATGCAACTAATGAAAACTTTTGACATTTTTTTTGTCCTCAAATGTCAGGACTTTTGCCATTTTCCCCTACAAGTCACAACTGGCTGGAAGGGGCTATCCCTTGCAAAGAAAAACAGGTAGTAACCCTATTCTGGCAAATCGCTGAGAACTGAAGTAACTAAATTATATACATTTGAGTTTCAGGCTAAATTTTTATTTATATATTTTACAGTTTGTTTACCATGATAGTCCAGAAGGAGCCCATTTTCAATGGAGTCTTGGGGAGAAAAGCTCCAACAAGGTTAAACAAGTGCTAAAGTAATTAGACAAGCACACCAACAAAATGTTACAGAGTATATAAAATTTGTAAAATTTGTAGTATACAATGAAATAAAAGATGTACTGACAAAATAAATAATAGTATAAAATGCTTCTACATGGCAATCAAAGATAATATATATATATATATATATATATATATATATATATATATATATATATTTACATAGTCTAAACTAGTGACTTCTCAAGTCAGATTACAAAAGGAACAAGAATCAGACAAGAGGGAAATTAAGGACTAATAGGTGAAGTGAAGATAAAGGTATATAAGGAAGAAGTAAAAAGTCTAGATGTAGGAGGAAAATTAGGTAGGAAACTAAACAGTGGGGATCAGAGTTATGAAAATTTGAAAAAGAGAGGTAGGTAGGGTGTGGAGAAGTAGAGGAGTGGGATCCGAGTTAAGAGAAATTAGAGGAGAGAGATAGGTAAGATATGGTTAAGTAGAGGAGAGTCAGGAGGGGTGGGAGCAGGAGCATTCCCAGAGGGATGAGAGGTGGGAATGCAGCAAGGTTTTGAAGTTGGAATGGTTGTTGGTGGTACAAATTTGTGGGGGAAGGGAATTCCAGAGTCGGGATAGAGAGAAGGACAAAAGGAATTTGCCTGGAGTTCGAGCAGGTTTGTGTGCTTCAAGCAGGTTTTGATTGTTTGACCTGAGTAATCTATCAGGCTGATGCAATTTGAGGGAGGAGTCAAGGGAAGGGCAGAGAAAAGGTTTAAAGATGAGTTTATGTGCATAGGAACGTTGGATGAAGGAGAGATGATGGGGTAATTCAAGCCAATTTAGTTTGTGGAGGGCATTACAGTGGTCAGTGGAGGATTTGGCAGCAGTGGCAAACTTTGAGACTTTGTTATAGCAGGAAGCTAGTTTAGTCTTTAGACCGGATTGGAGATTAGTAAAGAGGGGGGCACTATACAAGAAGGAGGGAATGAGGTAGGTGGTAGAAAGGACATGTTTGGTTGAGGGAGTAAGGAAGTGGTTGTGACAGCAGAGTAAGCCTAGTTTTTGGTGGGTTTTCTTTATATTTGTTTGGAGATGAATGTCAAATTTAAGTTGTTCATCAATAGTGACACCTAGTAGCTTTGTATGGGATACGATTTCTATAGGGGTCCTATTTTGGCTAGTTATGGAGAAAGAGTTCTTGTCAATTTTAGTATACTTTAAGGGCGTGAATATCATAATTTTGGATTTGGAAGCATTTAGTGCTAGATGGTTGTTTAACATCCAGTTGTCGGTTGATAGGAAGGCTTCTTGGTTTAGTTTCTGTAGTTTGGGGATGGATTCAGAGGAGCAGATTATCATAGAGTTGTATGCATATTGGACAAGCTTGGCTTTAGGAATACACTGGTAGAAGTTAATATATTAAATAGTACAGGGTCTAATATGGACTCCTTTGAGGGTGTTAAGGAAAGGCGAAGTACAGTTTTTCCACTTGACCAATTGCTGCCTATTAGAGAGGTAACTAGAGAACCAGTTGATAGAGGAGGTAGATATGTTAAGATGAGAGAATTTAGACAAGAGGAGGCGGTGTGAAATTGTATTGAAGGCCTTGGATAAATCGAACAGGAGGGTAGATACTATACTGCTGGAGTCACGTGTGAAATTGACAGTTTCAAGGAAGGAGAGTAGAGTGGTGGTGGTGCTGTGTCCAGGCCTGAAACCGTGTTGTGCGGGGGTAAGCAGATGGTTATCAAGCAGGTAGGGTAGTAGTTGTAGATGAATGCATTTTTCTAATATTTTTGAGATAGGGGAGAGAATGGCAATCGGCCGGAAGTTAGAGATATCAGTATTGTTTCTCTCTTTGTAAAGAGGGAGATAAAGGCTTTCTTCCAGAGTATTGGTACATAAGATTCTTGGATTGACCAGTTTATTAGGATGAAGATGGGGAAGGCTATGTCGTTGGCAGTTAGCTTAAGGAAGTTAGATGGAAGGTCATCCGGGGCATTTGAACATGGCTTCAAATTATGTAGGTGTTTTCAGAAAATAAATGCTAACACGGATCCTGTTATTCTAGCAGCTTTCTAAGCTTGTAAGAGCAATATTTAAAATCTGTCCCTATTATGGGCCTTAGTCCCCCCATTATATTATGCTTTATCCAGATTTCTTGCACTAAGGGATTGAGAGGTATTGTGTTAACTGTGCAGAGAAGAGATGTGCGTGGGAGCCTGTGTATCATCTAGTTTATTTAGCTTCATAGGTTCATAGGTTGGTACTAGGTTATTGGCCTTAGGGCCTATACAAGCCTAGCCATAACAATTCCCTGGATATTTCTTCCCACAATATTTACTTCCCTGGGCCCCTGTCTACCAGGGTGCCTGACATGATCCCTGGGGTGAATTTCCTATCTCCCATCCAATCGTCAAGGTTCCTTTTGAAGAGGGCCAAGGAGACTCTCTGCTTGACATGTATGGGCAGTCTATTCCAGACTATGGGGAGTCTCTGGGTCAAGAACCTATCCCTCCAGCATGTTTTGTTCATTGTGATAAAAGGTTTAGATCCCTGGAGCGTGTGGCTCTGAGGGATTGTGATTTCTTTAAGTGGAGCAGGTCCAGCAGCTCAGGGTTTGACATGGCCTTGTATGTTAAGCAAAGATCACCTCTGAGTAGACGATATGCTAAAGAGTATAGCTGGAGTTTTTTTAGATGGTCAGCATAGGGCATCTGCTTTAGGCATGTGATTCTTTTAGTGAAGTATTTCTGAGGCCTTTCCAGTTGTTTCAGATGTCTTGTGAGGAACATAACGAACAGGGCATTGTACTCTATAATGGGTCTAATGAGGGATGAGTACAGTGGGACAATGACCTCCTTTTTTCTGGATGAAAAGCCCTTAGTGATGAGGTGTGCCACATATAAGGATTTCCTGACTGTTGTGGTGATGTGGTTATCGAAGGTGAGACCACTGTCCACCTGAGTCCCTAAGTCTCTCATTACACTTTTGGTGTTTAGTGTACTGCCACCTATGTGGTAATTCATGGGTACATGGTTTTTCCCAAAGGGGATAACTATACATTTCTTGGCATTAAGCTTGAGCCCATGGCTCTGGCACCAAGCATCTGCTTCTGTAAGGCCGTTTTGTAGAATATCCACATCATTTGGGGATTCAATAATGGCTCCCAGTTTGCAGTCATCTGCGAACTTTGATAGCCAGAGTCCCTTAGTGTTGGCTTGTACTTCAGAGAAGTAGATGCCAAACAAGAGCGGTCCCAGGACTGAACCCTGAGGTACTCCACTTGTCACTTGTCTGGAGCTGGATTTGGAGTCGGATACTTTTACAGTCTGGGTTCTGTCAGTAAGCCAGTTGGCAACCCATCAAGTGACATAGGAATTTATGCCCAGCTTAGTAAGTTTATCTATGATTCCAGAGTGGGTGATGGTGTTGAAAGCCCTGGCAAGGTCCAGATAGGCTGTATGGACCGCCTTACCCTCGTCCACAGCTCTGGAGACTGATTGGAAGAAGTCAATCAGGTTCAGGAGACAAGATTGGCCCTTCAAGAACTCAAACTGGGTGGAGTCCAGTGTTTGAAGGTTGCCAGTGTCTTTGTTTATAAGTTCCATGATAATGCATTCCATGCCCTTGCAGATCAGGCTCATCAGACTGATGGGATGGTAGTTCCCGGGATCCAAGGTGGATCTCCCCTTGTGGAGTGGGATAAGTGTAGATGTGCATCACTTAATGGGCACGAAGCCTGAGGTGAGGCTATGATTAAACATGACACTTAGGTGAGGCGTCAGTTCATTTTGTAGTTCATGTAGTACACAGCCTGGGATGTCATCTGGCCCCATGGATGCTGTATTCTTAGCTTTGGAGAGTGCGGTTTCTACCTGTGTGGCCGTGATTACCGGAATTTGACAAACTTTTGGTATTGAGATGGGCCCTTTAGGGGGTGAGAGGGGGGTGAAGTTTGCACTAAATTGATCTGTCAGGATATTGGCAATACCCTTGGGATCAGTATATTTAATGCCATTCTGTTGTAGCTCAGAGCAGATCTGAGCATTGCCATTTAGATTCTTGTCATAACTATAGAATGCCTTGTGGTTGTCTTTGGAATCTTTGGCAATTTTATTTTCGTAACTAGCTTTGGAGGATTTTATGAGGGATTTCAGCTTCTTACTGAGGCTGGTAAGGGAGTTTTTTGCATCCTGGGATTTTCCTCTTTCCTGAAACAGTTTCTTCCTTCTGTTGTATAGTTTGTTTATGACAGTGGACCACCAGATTGTCTTCCTTTTTTTGGAGGAGAGCATCTTGTTTCTATTTGGGATGGCACGATTCATGCACAAGTGGATGTGCTTGTACAGTGCCTTAGTGTAGGATTCAGCAGTCGAACTTTCAGCTCCCGTCTGCATAGGTGTCATGAAGTTTGTCACTTCTGACTTGAGTAGCATGAAGTTGGCTTTGGAGAATTTTTTTTACAGAGGTTTCCTTACTGGGTGGGGTGGGGTGGGTGGGATGTGGAAGTCAAGGGTGATTTGCTTATGGTCATATCTGACCAATGGGGGGGGTGACCACTTGTGTGGAGCATCTATCTCCCATGTTGGTAATGACCAGGTCTAGGATATTGGAGCCCCTGATGGGACAATGGATTAGTTGATCCAGGGTGTTGGAATTTATGAATTCCAAGAACCGTTGGGAAAAGGTGTTGGTACCCGAGTAGTTTTCCCAGTTAATGGCAGGGTAGTTGAAAACCAGCTTTACTTTTATAAACAACCTGATAGTTTTACTAAGAAAATACATGTGTAGAATGGTAACTTCATCAAATGGCATTGCCTTAAATGTGTTGAGACACAATCTAGTCTTTCAAAGTATTTTCGAATTTTGGAAGATGCCGAGCTCTGAAGTCACGTGAGTACATATGATGCCATTTTGGTGTGCTTGCTAGCTGATTTATGGCATTTTGTTCTTATTTAATCTTGGGGATATGAACAAATGCATTGGGCCATTTTGGGGCTGATGTTTTGAGGTAAGCAGGTGGGATTTTAAAAAAGTATCTGGCAACCCTGACACTCTGAGTCCTGTACACTTCATTTTTGCTGCTTGATGGGAGTGGTCACTCTGCTTTGTTTCATAACTTCATTCATTTCCCAGGCCTTGATCTGTGGCAGTGCTATATGAAACCTTTTTCCTTACTTTGTTACTGAAAAAGTAAGTTAATTTTCACTGTTTTGTTGGATGAGACCAGTACAAATTACAGCAAATGCTTTTGCAGCTGTCTGAGTTCTCCTGAAAACTTTTACCTTAAGTGTCTGTTTTTGTGAGACACTCATGTCATCATAACGAGTTGTGAAGATTGCGATACTTTTACAAAGAATATGTCACAGAATATTTGAATGTTTGTTTCATATTTTTGGTGTGTTCATAATAATTGCCACCATTTGAAATCCCCAAAGTGGGACATTTTTTTTTTTTTGTAGAAAGGTGACATTTTGCAGGACAAAACATACTCACTGCCACTGCAAAGACACACCTTCCCTGTTTTTGTCAAAATAAAAGTTTATTGTTGTAGTAATTGAGTTGCTTATGTATTTCATGTAACATTTACTGTACATAACTCTCAACCTTCCATCTCCAAAATGAGGAACACTCGTCTTCATAATGTGGAACAAATGGGCAAAATGTGGAACACATACTAATGGCTTACCAACAACTTCAACTAGGAAGGTCATAGGATGGTTAAAATATACAGATTTTACTTATAAAGAAGATCCTTTAATGAATTAATATGATTAATTTCTATTTACCATGGATTTCACTTAAAAAAATTCCCAACACTGAATGTGTGACAGATTCTTTCAATGTGGAACTTTGAGGAACTTCAAGGAACATGAACTTTTTAAGACCCCAAATGAGGTACGTTCCTCATAATGAGGTACACTTGAGAGGTATGACTGTAGATGTTACACATACAAAAATAACTATTTTATGCAACTAATAAAAACTTTTGAAATTTTTTTTGTTCTCAAATGTCAGGACTTTTGCCATTTTCCCCCACAATATACAGGTATTTTTACAGTTTAGAAGATTACTTGCCTTTTTTCTATTTTTTTCTTATTTTGTGTCTTCTGATAAAAATAAAAAAGTTAAATATTTGTCAAAAGAGATAGAAAAGTTAAAAGAAAACACAGGGAATGACCTAACCTAAAACATTATTGCTAAAGAGATTAAATCAAGAGCTATACAGGGACAAGTGTCAGTGACCAAGAGAGCTATGTCTGTTAACCTGGATAAAACTACTCCCTCTGCAGTTATTGCTAATGATATTCTGGGCTGTGAGCCAGGTACTTGTATTACCTTATAGGTCAGCTTATCTATTAGAGGTCCTGTACTTGAGATAATAATATGGCCTGTTTCCATTTGTCTTTCCCATAGTCACTTGTTAAAACTTGCTGTCCACTGTGAAAACCTTCTGTTTCACTCATAGTTGTATACTTAAACTGATTGTTTTGTACTGTTCTTCAAACACCAGTTACTAATAGGCTCAGTATTGACAAAATGCCATTTGTAAACATTTCTGAAGTTGAATTTATCATTGCATGCACTACATTTCAGTACGTTAAAGAGACATTTATCTGTTTTGAGTAGTATTGGTTTGTGGTCAGGGCCTGTAGTTTTCATTCTGCTTGTAAATATTTGGTACATCATTTTTGCTAACTCATTCACATACAGATGAATGGGAGCAGATGTGAAATGGTTTGTGCCATTTATCTTCACAAAGGCTTTCAGCTCTTCTGAAATGAATTGTGGGCAATTGCCAATAACAGCCTAGGCTGGCAGTGTATTCCGTGAGAACACTGTAGCACTACAGCAGTCTTATGAGTAGACATCCACGGCCCTGAAAAGCAACCAAGCTGGATGTATGCGCAGTGTATGAAGCTGATTACTAATGCAGATCATTTCATTTACTTAGAAATTAAAACGGTTCAATTATAATGTAAAAGGAATTATTCACCACTGTGTTTGGCATATGGGAGAGTGAAGATGGTGTTTATTGATTGGTGGTGAAAGAAATGATGTGTGTGATGGAAATGGCACATTTTGAAGGAGAATTAAGCAAGAATCAGAATTAGGCAGCTATACTGCTTTGTGATTAGTGACTAGAAAACCTAAAAAGTGCTAAAGCTAATTATTATAGAGGTTGGAATTAGTTTGGAAGCCATAAGAAATTAACCTGACTCGATTGTTTGTAGTATATATATATGAATAATTTGTAAGAAGTTGCAATGGAAGAAGTGAATTTTATGTCTAACCAATAGGCAGCTACTTAGCCTGTAAAGCAATAAGTATTCAGAATCTGTGGTAAGGTGTAAGACAAGGCAGGAAAGCAAAAATAAGAGATTTATTTAGTGTTTTGGAAAGTGACAGAATGGATTTGATGGACTGTTTGAAAGCAGTTGGTGGAGTGGACAGGGTTTGTTAAATAGTAGTTGGGAATAGCACTTCTGAAAGACCAGCTACTGACAGATTTGGAGGTTAACTGTTGGAAATCCTGACTGATAGTGACAGAATTTTTGATAAGTTATTAAATGGAATAGGAACAAAAGAAGTTGTAGGAACCAGCTAGATAGCTATCTGTAGCTGAGTAGCCTGTGTTTGTTGAACAAGAAGTGACAATGAGAGTTTGCAATTTGTGCAAGCAATAAAAGTGTGTAAGCCTAGAAAACAGAAATAGAGTCAATATTTTCTACAACATTAAAGGTCTTTTGGAATGGTGGGATTTTGATTACTGACAACCTGAATGATGCAGTTGGTAAAATAAAAGAATTAACCACTGATATTAGCCTAAGTATACATGGAACAAAAAGACCAAGAAACGATTACACCGAGAGAAACTGATGCTATAGGAAAATTAAAGATGAATGGAAAGAGAGATCTGATTAAGACAAGAAGAGACATGTCTTTATGGGTCCCATCTTTAGAACATTGCCTGTTATTTTCAAGGTATTCTGGAATGATGAGGTAATGGCTTTTGACAACCTGAATGAAGTAAATGGAATGTTAAAAGAATAACCATTTTCATTAGCACAACTACAAGTGAGACAAAAAGACAGACACTTTTACACTGAGGGAAAGTGATGCTATTGGAAAATGAAAAGTCTGATGGGAAGAGAGAGATCTGATTCAGGTGAGAGGGGAAAAAAAGTTATGTACTGACCATAACATTCCATATGCGTTGTCCATTTTCATCCTTCCTCAACTGTTGGGTTCGGATCTGATCCTCAGGACTGACTTGGACACTTCTTCCAGCTTGTGAAACACTGAAACTCTTGAGCTTCTCCCTTTACCCATAATACCCTAGTCACCTAATATACCTCAGATCTCGTTTGTCACCATAGTGTTTCTTGCACATTATAGGAAAGTGTAGTCAGTGCAAAGTACAGTACAGACATGTTTTTGACATATTGAAATAATGGTTTTGGTGGTGATCATCAAGGGTCCTTAGACTGCATTATAAGTACACTAGTCTGGGGAAGCGTGTGTATTGAAAAGTCCACATACATGAATAGTAGGAATGAAGAAAGATGAAGAGGACAAGTGAAACATGGTAATGTACACCCAGATATTGTAATTTGCATGTGTATTTGCTTTCATAAAGGAACTAATCATGATTTTTATTCATCTACCATGTCTCCATGGCTATGGCAACAAGCCTTTGTGTGAGTTAATACTTTCTTCAATATATCAATAGCATTCTTGGATTAAATGATTGCCCACAATTTGCAGTCATCCACAAAGCTGGTTAGACAAAGGATGTGGAAGTTTGTTTTGACTTATGAGTCTTACTACTGAACAGGAAAGGCCCTAGTACAGAACCCTGAGTTATGGACCTGGTAACTGGAGTCTAGCTAGGGGTGACTTCACACACTTCACATTATGTGTCCTGTATGTGATCCATTTGTCTACCCACTTGGTAATGTAGATATTGATGCCCACTTGAGACAGTTTCTGTGTAATACCTGAGTGTGGATTTGTGTCAAATGCCTTGGCCAGGTCAAGTTATGCTGGATGACAGTCTTTTCATCATGCATGCCATTGGTGACCATCTTGAAGATGTCAAAAATATTTAACAGACATATGTAGCCTTAACAACTCAAACATAGGTTTACATTGTTGGGAGATTACCTGTGTCTGTTTTTGATAATGTTCATAATGAATCGTTGGTCTGCCTCACAGAAGAGAAGAGTCAGGATTAAGTGTCTATAAATCCCTGCATCAGGTGATGCCCCCCCCTTGTTCAGATGGGTAACTGTTGCTGTACACCCTTCTGCCAGAACATAGGCTGTCTGGAGGCTGTGTTTAAGTAGGGATCCAACTGTGCCTCCTAGGTCAGGTTGTAAGTCGTGTTACAGGCAACATGGGATGTTGTCAGGGTCCATTGATTATGTGTTTTTAGCCTTACAGGGTGCAAAGATGAGCTGCTGTCTTGAGAAAATAAAATGAATAACGTTTGCATGTATACTTTGGCTGATGGCCTGTGGGAATGGAGTAGGGGAAGTGTGAGACAAACTGTCAGCTTACAGATTGTCTGTTTTTTCAGTAACACAAACAGCTCTGTATTTAGTTGTATATTCCTCTTAACATTTCACACTTATTTAAATAAATGATTTGTGATAACACCTCCAAATGCAACCTTGGTTAAGAATCACATGCCACAGAGTGGTACTGTTCACACAGTCGTATAACTCTACTAATGTCACGTAATTACATCAGTTGCACAAAATATGCCTAGATGTTTTTCATTGGAAAGCTGGCACATAACAAATGAGTTGGCTGTGTCTCATAGAGAATTTATACAATACATTTACTGAAACAAATGCTGATAGTCACACAATGGTGCTGGTGACCACCTGAATAATCCATGGGAATAGCAACACAATTACACATACAATGAATTCCACAAGGTTGTAATTGAATCAAAACATGCGATATTTTGTTATAACACGTGAAAGAAACAAGACTTACATGCTCATGTAATCAGTATGAATTTATATTGATGTATGTCACACAGGATTTAATGATGGTAGGTAGACACATGCACACCTGTGCTATACTGCAAGTGTCACTGTGATGGTTGAAGGAGAACTGTCTAGAATGTTGATCTGCTCCACTACAAAAACACATGCTTTCCTAAGCCAACAATATGCATTGTATCATCCCATGTCAGCAGTTCTCTGGAGACATTTTACTAAATGAAATGGCAGCAGCAGCCAGCAATACATTACCTTACAGCACAGCTTGTAATACCCTCTTGTAGGCCTACTGCACATATACACCTCAACATAGCACATGTTGATGACAGCAACATTGACATATGAAAAGTTCATAGGGTCATAGGACATTACTAAGCTAACAGGCAACTGGACCTAAAATCGTAAACATTATTATGACATTTTAAACCAAACTCCTTATATCTATCTGCTGGAAGATATTAAGGCTAGGTGCATATGTGTGTATATGTTTCATTGCATTACATAGTTCCTCTTTCCATATGTGATGTGCACCACCCCACAACAGAATTAGCAATCACACATCCAGTGGACTGGAGATGGCTTGCAGAGGCTCATGAAAGGACTGTGCTTCACAATGTGTGTATGCATCTTTGACATGAGGACATCCTGCACTCCTCTGCAGGGAGGATGACATGTGGCCAGAGGATAAAGGGATGTTGGATGCATGGGGCTACGTTAAAGGTTCTCCTAAGTGGTAGTGAAATGAAAAATGATTTAAAAGATCATACAATGATTGTAAAGTACCACCAACCACACTCACACACACACACACACACACACACACACACACACACACACACACACACACACACACACACACACACACACACACACACACACACCAGTACATTGTGTCTGATTTGAACATTACACCAGTGTAGGTATAGAATTCTATACAGTGTAACATTAGCACCACCACATATGTCTGACTTTATCAGTGTCATATTGCACTTTATGCAGTTTGATAGCGTCACTGTATGCCCAGAAGACCATGTTGGGAGGAGTGTCTGACATGGATGTGGCTTCACATCTCAGTGTGAACTTGTCTCAAAAATATTATTTGAATGCATACACACTCAACTTGCCTGCTGTCAGATTAGAACCCCTACATATCTAGTTACATAAGCTGGAGAACCCAATACTTAACATTACTACCACAGCACCATTTGACTTGAATAATGTCAGAGTGCACTTTTTATAGAATGACATCATCAGTGTATGTTACAAGAAGATGTTTAGAGGAATGTCCGACATAGCTGTGGACTCAAATGCTGTTCTAAAATTGCAACAAAATGAAGGAAAAAAAGACAACACCAGATACTCGAAACAGTTCCAGTTAGTGCTTTTGTTTACTAAAATGAGCAAACTTCTTCAGACAATTTTAAGACACACAAGTACATTTAAATACAATACTTATCATGACATCATTTCCTTTAGAAAAACATAATTTCCTTTAGAAACACATCATTTCCTTTGGAAAAACACAGCCTCATTTTAAAGTGCCAAACTCCTATAAACAACAAACCATATGTCAAAAAATAAATAATAAAAGTCCTTACAAAGACTTCCAAAAATTACATGTAAAAATACATTTGTATAATTTAATAAATATAATGTAAAAAGCGTTAAAAATATATAAACATAAATCTATCTAACTAACGCTTTTAATTTCAAGATGCTGTTAATAGAAACAAAGTCATTTAAATCTGGCGGAAGTAAGGCATTTAATTTCAACTGCTAAATCAGTTCCTTCTCCTCTAATTTCAAATCCATCGGTCCACCCCTAAAATTATCCGGAATTTTTCAATAACTAAGAACTTGAATTCATGTTTGGGATAGAAATTAATATGCCTTGCAAGTGCATTGTTCAAATTCTTTTTGTCAATGGCATACAAGTGCTCATAAATTCTATTCTTGAGGGGTCTTTCAGAAAAAGTTGCATGGTACACCCATTATTTAGACGATATTTTCATCCTTTGGCGAGGTAGTAGGAATTCGGTTGCAGCATTTGTTGAACATATTTCTAAATACACGAATTTCCTTGAATTTACCTTGGAATTCAATACTGAGCAAATTTGCTTCCTTGATGTTGAATTGATTAAAAGTCGTTCATTGGATGGGGTTATTTCTAAAATTTTTAGAAAATCAACATACTCAAATGCATTCCTTCATTTTTCCAGTTGCCACCCTTTTCACCAGAAAAAGGGGAGTTGTTAAGGGTCAACTGGTACAGGCCGCAAGAATGGTGACCTTAGAGAATGATTTTTTAGATGAATGCAGGTTATTGAAGGAAATGTTCAGTAAACGTGGTTACCCCATCAATTTAGTGGATGACCTGATAGATGAAGTCTTCTCTAAAAGAGTTTGTGGTATTTTTAAACCATTATTGAGTGTCAAGGATAGTAATACCTTCACTAATTTGGGCTCTTGTAGTCTGGATAATTTGTTGGATAATTTGAATGTTACTTGCAACACATCAGGAAATGACTGTGACTGTAGGGATTTTATCCCCAAACAACCATCTGGGTCCTCAGATGTTGATTTAGCAAGGTTGAGCTTTATAACTACATTTTCTATAGACGCTCCTTTTTTGAGATCAATTATTATCAAAAATTGGTCCTTCTTATTGGATGATAATTTGACTAGAAAACATGTAGGAGAGGCTCCCTTTATAGTATTTAGGAAAGGCAGGAATTTAAAAACACTTTTGGAAAACAGTACTTTAAAATGTCATCCTCCACATTGTGGGATGTTTAAATGTGAAGCCTGCCGCTGGTGCAAATATATAGATGTGGTAACCTTTTTTGAAATAAATGGCAAAAAATATCACATCAGTGATAAATTCAGTTGTAACACCAGAGGGGTGGTTTACTTGAGCTCATGTAAAAATTGCCCCATTTTTTTACGTGGGCAAAACTGAAAGACCCCTCAAGAATAGAATTTATGAGCACTTGTATGCCATTGACAAAAAGAATTTGAACAATGCACTTGCAAGGCATATTAATTTGTGTCCCAAACATGAATTCAAGTTCTTAGTTATTGAAAAAATTCCGGATAATTTTAGGGGTGGACCGATGGATTTAAAATTAGAGGAGAAGGAACTGATTTGGCAGTTGAAATTAAATGCCTTAGTTCCGCCAGGTTTAAATGACTTTGTTTCTATTAAGAGCATCTTGAAATTAAAAGCGTTAGTTAGATAGATTTATGTTTATATATTTTTAACGCTTTTTACATATATTTATTAAATTATGCAAATGTATTTTCACATGTAATTTTTGGTAGTCTTTGTAAGGCAGCTCAAGCTGGATGCAGGAAAACCACCAGGACTTAATGGTTTACTCAGCATAGGTTCACTGCTCAGGCTTAGAAGGGCCAGACTATAGGTAATTACAACTAAACATTACCCCTTACCCCTTTTAGCATGATTTGTTTGCATTCTGATTTTGTATACTCTTGTTTTCAAACCCATGTTGGTACATTTTTCATCAGCTTAAATACGACAAGGTTTTTTAACAGTCTACGACCCGTCATTTTATTTTTAAACATAGTTTAGGTCATTTTCAACATCTGTAGGCAGTAGTGGCACATTGTATTTCTTAATAAGGATTTTAGTGAAATGTCTACATTTTTTAAGTTATATTTTGTTTTTTAAAACATATTAATTGTAAATTATTTAACAGAATCTAACCGGTCATGGACATGCAAGTTCTTGTCTTTTGATTCCACCTATGTTTTTGAGTTTTTGGTCTGTTTAGGGTTAAATACCAAATAGGAAATAAAACAACAATTTGTATTTAATGACCAATTAACTCACATTATTTAAACACACTGTTGTAACTTGCTCAGTGTATCGACTTGATAAAGCCTGGAATATACCAGGCGAAAGCGCTTGTCTCACTGGTCTGTTTGGATTCTTTTTTGAAAGTACACGAATAAACTGTTTTAAACTACGCTGGTGGATTATTGCTTCAGTCGGTGGTTCCTGACCTTCATATTACTGGGTTTTGTTTGTTTCCAAGTTTTTGGTTTTTGTAAGGACTTTTATTATTTATTTTTTGACATATGGTTTGTTTTTTATAGGAGTTTGGCACTTTAAAATGAGGCTGTGTTTTTCCAAAGGAAATGATGTGTTTCTAAAGGAAATTATGTTTTTCTAAAGGAAATGATGTTTTTTTAAATGAAATGATGTCATGATAAGTATTGTATTTAAGTGTACTTGTATGTCTTAAAATTGTCTGAAGAAGTTTGCTCATTTTAGTAAACAAAAGCGCTAATTGGAAAATTGGAACTGTTTTGAGTATCTAGTGTGGTCTTTTTTTCCTTCATTTTGTTGCAGTTTGTTCGTTCTTTCTGAGTTTAGCTGTTCTAAAATTATCAACATAATGATTTTTTGATTGAACACATTCCTGTCAGTTGACTGCAGAATGACTAGAACCCCTATCTCACTATCTACAGAAGATAGCACTTAAAGCAAGTTCTGCAGCCACAACTCTTGCTTTTAAAGTGTCAGACACTTTATAGCTGGTGACATCAGCAGTGTACGTTTGTGAGAAGATAGTGGGAGGCCTATATGAAATGGCTGGGTAGGCATGTACAACTGTCAAAATATTTGTTCTTTATGGGACTTGTTTTCTGATAATAGCATACATATTCATGTTGTTATGACTACACACACACACACACACACACACACACACACACACACACACACACACACACACACACACACACACACACACACACACACACCAGTTGACTGTAGTGAGATTAGAACTCCTCCCTAACTAGTCACACAAGCTACAGAAGTCAGTACTTAACACGACTGCCATGGCACAAGTCTGATTTTTGCATTGCTGCTGGAAAATTTATAGTGGACGACTTTATCACTGGATGTTTGAGAGAAGATGTTGGGAGTCTTGTATGAAATGGATGTGAAGGCATGTATGACTGTCAAACTATTTGTTTATGATGGGACTGGATTGGTGATAGTAGGATGCAAACATATGCTTTTCTGACTACACACACACACACACACACACACACACACACATATACCCGAGTTGACTGCAGTGAAAATAGAACCACAGAGAACTCAGTACTTAATACAAGCACCATGCCACAAATCTAACTTTTACACTGCTGCTGGACAATTATTAATGGACAACATCATCATTGTATGTTTGGGAGAAGATGTTGGAACACCTGTATGAAATGACTGGGTAGGCATGTATGACTGTGAAAATCTATGCTGTGCATGGGGCTGGATTGATGATAGTAGGTGTGACGACCCTCCTCTGGGCCAGTGATAAAGGAGCCTCAGTCCTCACTACTGACACCAGTGAGGGATGTTCACTAAGAACAAAAATAGATACACACAGTTTTTCCAGATGCAGCTGTCTGCACCAAGCACAGTTTCCCTTAAGAGCTCATAGGGAACGCACTCTCATCCTGAAGCTCTCTCTCACCAGGCCCCAAATACGACTCCACATTTACCACAGCTCTAGAGTTGAGTCCTTAGCTGAGTGTTCCAAGCCAAGTCCTCCACCACCCTCTCTGTGAAACCAGTGCTGTGTGTCCCTGCTCCAAGTAGCTGACACGCAGACTCTTTGAGATTTGATTTTCACACAGGCACACACACACGCACACACACACACACAAAAAAGTCTGGCACACATTTACAAGCTATGCTACCTCTGCTCAGACTATAAGATAGATACTGCCACCAGAACACTCCAAAGCCAGCTACTCTACGGCTTTTACAAGGGTACCCAATTATACTGAGTAAAATTAATACTAATACAAATGGTAGTGTTTGACCAATGCAGCAAGCCTTTCAGGAGTGGCCACAGTGTCACCAAATAAATATAAGTACTTTCAAATATTAAAATATTCTCTAAAAGACCAGCTACAATGAAAAGTTTGAATATATTTAATAATCAATAATAAAAGAACATGAAAATACTAAATATCTATTTACAATAAACACCAGAGTTTCATTCACAGGAAATATTAAAATTAACACAGATTGAACGATTCACACAGATACAGAAATACAATACTTAAATAATCTCACTATATTTTCTTGACTGGTCTAAATAATTACTATTCCCTGTTTACTTACTAAAGCAAGACAAGATGAGGTGGATGAATGATCCTTTTTTATCAGGTTTCAAAAACAGACTGCCCTGAGACTTCCATCTCATTTAGTTTTAAAACATCATTTCAGTGCTGGATTACAGAATGACATCATATACATCTGGTCACGACTTTTGATTCCCACATTACCCTCTTTACTAGAAACTGAGCCAAAATCTTGCATAAATATTACCATACACACACACAGAGCTTTGCTAAGATGTGTTATAGCATCTAGAAGGTATAAAACCATTTCAAAAACTTCCACCCTTCCACGGCAGCAAGTGGTTCACTGACAAGGACAATAGAGTACAATTCCTAGTCCCGGTTTTCACAGACATTGCTTCTCTGGCTGCAATCAGAACTGTAAGATTCAATCTCCATGGCCTAAACCAGATAATTTAATTTTAGACTGTTTTTCAGAGATAGCTAGACTGAGATTAACCTCTTCTCTTCCAGTATCCTCTGTTACAATATATTCATTTTAACAGTTCCAATACAGTCTGACATACAGGTGTATTTCTTTTCTGTCCAGCAGGACTCACTGTTGGTACATTTTTAACACAAACAGCTTTAGAAATACATTTTCAATGCAAGCACCCATACAAATCAGTTTGATATACAAATGACATATAATTCTTTGATCGAAAGTTTGCTTGTTTGTTTGTTTAATTTAACTGTTGAGGCTGCCCACTAAAGTGTGCTAGCCTCTGTAACTGATTTATTACTGTTTCTGCATTTTCTGTGTGTTTCTATCTAAAAACAAAAAAAACAAAAAAATAATCCTTGTTTTCCCGTCTCTCCTCGACTAGTTTAGACCAGTTTACAGTCATTGCTGTATTCTGGGCTGTGGTAAAGTTCCTGTGTTGTCCATTACCGTACTTGGATAGAAGGAAGTTTCTTTGCTCACCAGTGGGAGTGGGGAGCCTTGAGCAGCCTACCTGTCCCTGTAGGAAGTGACCTCAGCACAAGAGCTGTAGTAATTGGTTGTTTTGGACCATTTCTAGCTCTTTTGAAGTTCCCTGTTTAAAATCCACGTTTGCATGGCTTTGCGCGGTTGTGCACATAGCGCAGCGCCGGTTAAACAAGGTTAAACTTCTTCTGGCTCCGCCAAGTCTGTTCTTCAAATTTTCCCTTAAGGAAGCTCTACTCTTAGTATAATCAGACTACTCGCTATATTATAAGCCTAGCACTTGTTCTCAAAACGTCTCTACTAAGTAAGCACTCTCGTACTAAGTAAGCACTACATCCACCTACCACCCCTGTGAATATCTACTTCCCTTAAAGGCACAGCACTCCCTTATACTGTTCTAGCATGTTGAGTGGTAGATTACTGGCGTCCTCTCCAGTTCAGCTGGTTAATCTGGGTATCTTGAGACAATGCTACAATTGTCTCATGTACACAGACAACCCTCTCCTCCTCCCAACAAACACAAATACATGTGAGAGATGCAACTATATAGCCAAACTGGAGGCTGAACTCTCTCAACTCAGGGCTGGCATGACCAGACAGGAGGAGATGGTAAACACACACGCAACAAACCCAGTCCCACATAGACCTACCACAACTGCAAACCAAACACATAAAAACACAAAGACATACTTGGAGGCTCTAATAAAAAACTTACCAAAACAACAGAGGCTCCCAAAGCAGACATCCAAAAATTCACCACCTCAAAACAAAACACATGCACCACATACTTCAATAAATCAGTATGTCAATCAATCACAGCCCTTACGGCCAAACACCATGCCTGATACACTAGTAATAGGTAACTCTATAGTCAGACACACTGATGTCCCACTTACCAGGCTGAACAAGGAGAGGGTGACTGTGAGCTGCCTATCGGGAGCTAGGATCCACCACATAACACATGCACTCAGGTCACTCCAAAGCAAGTACAAATATGACTCCGTCATTGTCCATGCTGGCGTGAATGACCTGAGACATACCTCCCTGGACTACATGAAAAGAGACATAGAGGAGCTCTCTGATTATGTAGCCCAGGCTGGTATGACCCTGACCCTGAGCAGCATCTTGCCCTCACCAAGAATGATGCCACAATACAAAGACAAGATGATCAGCTTTAATAATTGTCTCAAGTACTGGTGTCATTCTAAGGGGATCCAATGTCTGTCTGCCTGGGATGACATGTTGGACAAGCCACGCTGCTTCGCAAGGGACGGCTTGCACCTGTCACCACTGGGCTTCCGGATATTGGCTAAGGCTCTTGCCACCCCCATAGTGCCTTTTTTAGGCAAGGCTCAAAAGACAAACCCACCTCCTTAGAAAACAAAAATGGAAAAAAACTAAGGGTAATGCTGCCCAATGCCAGAAGTCTAAATCTCAAGATGCAGGCACTCGATGCACTCCTCAGTATGGAGAACATCGACGTCTGTGCAGTAACTGAAACCTGGTTCAAGGCTTCTGAGAGCACCCCAGCGCTACCAGGCTATACCTCGTATCATGCTTTTTGGCCCCAAAACCCGAGCTGAACCACAAAGGGAGGGGGAGTGTCCATATTCATCAGGGACACCCACACCTCCAGGTTAGTAGCAACACATGAAGCATTGGAGACCATACAGCTGCAACTAACCATAGGCAAAGCTGCTATACAACTGGTAGCATGTTACAGACCTCCCTCCCAATCTCAGAAACCCCACTCAGCCTTCCTAAAGACATTGGAGGATATGAATGTATCACAAAATACCATCATACTGGGAGACTTCAACTACCCAAACATAGATTGGGTACATTATTCTAGCCCTAACACCCTAGCCCAAAGGTTCCTGGAATTCATAAATTAAAATGCACTGGAACAACTAGTCACCTCTCCCACTAGGGGAGATAATATACTAGACCTGATCATCACAAGCATGGGGACAAAACGCTCCACACCGGAGGTATACCCCTCACTAGTAAGATCTGACCACAAACTAATCACCCTGGATATACATATCCCACCTCCACACCTAGCACAAAAGACCACAGTGAAAAACTTCTCAAAAGCAGACTTCACTCTTCTTAAGACTGAGATGGTATCCTTTAAGCCCACTGGGCCAGTGGATACCACATCCCACAATGCCGAATCCTTCACAAATGCTTTCTATGGACATCTCCAAGAATGCATGGATCATGCAATGCCAAACAAATCCAAGTCCCTCTCCACCAAAGGCAAGCGTCCTGTCTGGTGGACCTCAGCCATTAACAAATTGTATAACAAAAGAAGGAAGCTACTGCACGACAGAGCAAAATCCCATAAAGGGAAGACATCTCTGATCAACACTAGCAGAAAACTACGTTCTCTCATAAAAACATCCAAGGCCAACTTTGAGAGAAAAATTGCTAAGGACACTAAAGATGACCACAAAGCCTTCTTCAGCTATGTTAGAAACCTGGGCGGAAACCTTCAGATATGCTAAGAGTTAGTTCACAACAACAAAAAATACACTGAACCAACAGATATTGCCAACATTCTGGCTGACAGGTTCAGTGCAAATTTCTCCCCTCCCCCACCCCCAAAAGAAGAAATACTTATCCCAGCTGAATGTAATCTCCCTGTCATCTCAGATGTCCAAGTGAGAGCCGCCCTCAACAAAGCTAAAAATACAGCATCAATGGGACCTGACGGTATCCTGGGTTGCATGCTACGTGAACTCCAAGAGGAGCTAAACTCACACATAAAAATGCTATTTAACCTTAGCCTTACTACAGGATATGTACCTGAACACTGGCGTACAGCAACAGTGGTCCCACTCCACAAAGGGGGTACCTCTACAGACCCTGGGAACTACCGCCCCATAAGCTTAACCAGCCTGGTCTGAAAAGCTATGGAAAGAATCATCATGGAACTCATAAACAGAGACATTGGGGACCTACAGACACTTGACCCCACCCAGTTCGGCTTTGTAAAGGGCAGATCCTGCCTTTTGAACCTGGTTGACTTTTTTGAAACAGTCACTAGAGCCATTGATGAGGGCAAAGCAGTCCATACAGCCTACCTGGACTTGGCTAAGGCCTTCGACACAATACCCCACTCAGGCATCATAGATAAGCTCAACAGCTTAAACGTAAACCCTTATGTCACTAGATGGGTTGCAAACCGGCTAAAGGACAAAACCCATAAAGTTAAAATCGCTGGAGCAATGTCAGACTCAAAGCCAGTCACAAGTGGTGTCCCACAGGGATCTGTCCTGGGACCCCTCTTGTTCGGCATTTACTTCTCAGATGTTAAAGCAAACATGGGAGGGTTGTGGCTGACAAAGTTTGCAGATGACTGCACACTAGGCGCCATAGTCGATACACCAGCGGACACATACATCCTACAAAAAGGCCTCACAGAAACGGACAACTGGTGCCGGAGTCATGGCCTTAAACTAAATGCCAAAAAATATATAGTCATCCCCTTTGGGAAAAACAAAGTACCCACAAATTATCACATAGACAGCAAACCACTGAGTACGGAAAAAGTAATCAGAGACCTAGGGACCCAAGTCGACAGCGACCTCTCATTTGACACCCATGTTGCCAAAGTGGTTAGAAAAACATTCTACCTTGCACACCTTATCATGAAGGGATTCCCATCCAGATCCAAGGATGTCATTGTACCCCTATACTCCTCCCTCATCAGACCTATGATTGAGTACAATGCCCCATTTGGTATGTACCTCACCCGGCATTTGCAACAGCTGGAGAGACCACAGAAGTACCTCACCAAGAGGATCAAGGGTCTTCAACATATGTCTTATTCTGCCAGACTAAAGAAACTCCAGCTCTATTCAGTAGCATACCGCCTGCTCAGAGGTGATCTCTGCCTGACGTACAAGGCCATGTCCAATCAGGAACTGATGGACATGCTCCACCTCAAAAAATCCAAATCCATCAGGACCACGAGAGCTAAAGACTTAAACCTCGGCACAAGTATGAATAGGACATGCTGGAGGGATAGATTCATAACCCAGAGGCTTCCCATGCTCTGGATCAATATCCCAGTTCATGTTAGGCAGAGCCCCTCACTGACTGTCTTCAAGAGAAACCTTGATGAGTGGATGGGAGATCGTAAGTTTACCCAAGGGGTCACATCTGTGTCACTACTAGACAGGGGCACAGTAAACTAATTCTATTATATAAGGGGACCTTCACTGTGTCACTACTAGACAGAGGCACAGTATTCTAAATCTATTCTGTGCATTTTTGTACCATTTCATGGGGTGGTGAAAGCCACATCACTATGGCTAGGCTTACAAATGCCCCAGGGCAGATAGCCTAGTACTAAACTATGAAACTATGCTGGTACTACCTCTCATCATCACAGTAGAATACCGACTGACACACTTATAATGTAGCTGCTGTGGTAATTAACCCACATGTAAGTATATTGTTCCCATCCGCAGAACACAGTAGTTAATGATTGCACCATCCCTGAAATATAGTTTTGCCTTCTCATACTGGTCTTTATAGATGATGCCATCATTATTATATGATGCAGGTAACACATCCTGTTATGAGAGTGGTGTGCAAAGAGTGGATTTTATATTTTCTGTTGTGTTTCCAATGTGCATGTATACTTTAAAAGACAGCTTCTCAAACTAGATGCAAAAATTTGTCAGGAATGCATGTAGCAGAATTGAGACGTGTAGCTGTTTCTCAGTATGTTGTGTACATTACACAATTATTGTCACACACAGACACACACATATTTTGTGGTCAGCATGGTTGCAATTGTGTATGTACATGTGCTCATATTTGTGATGAATTGATGTCAACATTAATACATGTATAAGATAATTTGAATGCCTGTTGTTAGCATAAAGCTTTAGATGATGTAACAATGCAGTTGTGCTATTTATTTCTGTAGTGCAGTTGACATTTGGGAACCAGTATGACATATCCATTTTCAAGTGCATGGCTGCAGAGCACACATGAGTCTGTCTGAGTAAGTATGTGTTCAGTCAGTAACAAGTGCATTCCCTTTGGTTGTGGTTTTACATAGGTTATTATGGTATGAAGAGTAACTGGACAGTAAAAACATACTAATTCCTGCCAATCAGCTCTTTCCATAGCACACCAATGAGCCACTGATGTGTGCGATCAATGGCAAAGTGTTTGCGCGTGCAAGGTACACATTTAATGATTAGTACTTGAACTTGAGAAGTACTTATCCATATAAGCTAGGACAAAATTAGCTGGCAGATACTATGGTGTTCATAATATAGTTTATATCACAAATGTGTCATAAATTGGTTAGTACTGCTTTCCTCATTTGCTCGGAGTTAAGCAAAGAGCAAACGTGGGTCTCTGCTTCATTGGGAAAATTATAATAGTTGTATTGGTTTGCCTTCCTCGTCACAAACATGCTAAGTGGAGAGGCACAGTAGTCAGCAATTTTGTGTGTAAGTAAACACCTGCTGCTTAGCTGTCTCTGTGGCAGCAGGTGCAACAGCAGTGAGTTCTTATTTTGAGCACAAATGATAAGGGCTCGAATCCAGCTCAATCTAATTTTTTACATATGTATTCAGGATGGCATTAAATAATTCCATGTGATCATTTTTGCAAATGTGAGAGGGAATGACTGCAGTGAAGTACTGTATAAAAGCAAACACTAATCAATTGATTTATGTTAACAGTACACATGTGGCTATGCATATTGATACATTCATCAGTCTGAATAAATATTATAGAAAATATTTAAAATGAGTGCCTTTATTTTGCTTTAACTGTGTGTTTCCTTAGTGCTGTGGATCTAAGCAGCATTATGTAGAGGTAACTGTACTGTGCCATGGGATGTGAAGAGCCATTCACAGTAACTGAGCATTGGTGCCCAATGCCAAACTCCATGCAAATGTAGAGAATAAAAAGTGAAGGGCTTCATTAGGGGTTCATTATTTATGTGTGTGGTGTGCGATTCTATATTTTGACAGATTAAAGGTCTGAAAATGGGGTAGATAGGAAAGTGGTGAAATGGGGGGCAAGCAGGGGGACAGAACAAAGAGGAAGCAATATAGGAATGTGTAGGATGGAATTAGGAAAGAACCATAGCTATCCACTTCTTCAACAGTGTAAAATGAACATGGATAGAATATTGGATGAAATTGGACTGCCACTTCAACAAAGGTGGGTGACAGCAACACAATCATGTTGGATAGCCAAGTGGACTGAATCAAATGTGTCGAGAAGACACATTTGCAAAATGGACAGCTATGTATGGGCCATTTTTTTTTTTTGTGGGACAGGTGCCTATTTTTTTTTTCTTTATTTAATTTCTTTAAGAGAGGAATATTGGGTAGGTATGTTAGGGTCAGGTAAGTCAGGTAGGTAGGGAGGTGGTTGCAAACAAGAAGGAGAAACAAAACAGAGACAGGGATGGTGAAGGACACAAGAAGTCGGGGGACACCATAATTGGGGATAGGGAGGGGACATCAGACACCCAAGTCTGTCAAGCATGGGGACAGTGAAAATCTATTCTTCACCCTCAGAACTGTCATCACCATCCCCTTCCTCAGGTTGCTGTTGAAGTGCTTGACTTTGTTTTCCCAGCATTCCAGCCAGCATCTTCTCCATCTGGCTAAGATGTGCACCAGTCGTACTTTCCATGACCTCATGCACCATGCCTGGCATCTCCTGGCAGGTGACAAAATCACCACTCCTGCCAATCCTCCCAGAGGGTACCAGTGCACCAGCTGCTGGGGTAATGCTACCTGAACCTGAATGCCTAGGTAGTACAGGGGATGCAGAGACAGTACTGGCAGGTTGGGTCCCAGATGTGTTGGGTGTCAGTGCAGCAGATGTTGGAGGGGAGGCAGGCTGAGCCACACTGGTTTGCCTACTGGTCATTGAAGTGGTGTCTGCATTGCTCTCCAGTGCGTGGAATGGCAGTCACATTGGATACAGCCTTGACAAAACTATTCCAAGCCTGTGATTTATACTGAGACCTGGTATAGTCCCTCTGCAATAACCTATGTCTGTGTCAATTTACAAGGAATCCAATGAATATTCAGAACTCCTCTACACCCCATCTTTGCCTTAAATTGGGAACCTTCCTTTCGTGCCACTGCCAAATCCACAGAGGTCATGCAGCAATAGTTAAAGTGTTTTCTTGACAATTTGTGATATTGCATTTAACGGCCAGTGTGCAAATACACACAGTGATGCCAGGTTCATTTGCAGAATGTTAAGCAGAGAGCAGCAATGCCAAAAAGAGAGGAAAGCAGTTTATGAATTAGGAAGGGTAATGTGTCAGTGGTATTAGTTTATGGGTTGGATGCTGATGTACCTGTTAGATGAGTTAACTTTTCAGGCATGTGTTTGGGTATATAAATTTTATGACCTGGCATATTTTGGGTGGCTTTACACACAAATAAAAGTAATCTGTACAAAGTGGGGTTCAAATCTATGTAAAATAGATAATACATAATCTTCTACATAGGTGTTTTTACCTCCTTGCCACAGATGAAGTGTTTGTCAGACATGTCTTTAATTATATAGACACATTTAAGAGGGAGTGGTTAAATATGTACTATATGTTTGTGACCTGGCAGTATCCTGGTTTATACACTCATGTGTATATGACTATCACTGAAGTATGAAGTATATCCCAGGGCAGAAAAGATACTTTTAAGTACAGTAACATAATTGTCAGGATACCCTCAGTCACACATATAATTCATATGATATCCACTGCATACTAGACATTTTTATGTATAATTATACTTATATTATGTATAATTATATTTATATTGTTAATTTTAATATAAACAATGGAACAGCATTAATAAAATTTGGAGTTTGCTGGACTGGAATCCTGGCTCACCTATATTGTGGCCATGTACTTACACCATTTGCCACAGGGAGGGGTGGACAAGGGGTGTGTTTTTTTACAGTTATTTCTGTGCTGACTGATCATTGCAACTGAGGAGATGTTTGCCAGACATTCTCATTAGTTATATATGCACATTAAAGCCCTGAGTGACTAACCATGTATGTATTGATATGAAAGTGTAAAAAATAAATGTTTAATTGTAGAACCATGATTGTACGGATAACTAAATTTGTATAATATATATGATATTCTATATGCTCAATCCATCTTCTACATATAGTTATTTTATGTATAATTATTTTTATATTTTTAATTATTATATAAATGTCAGTGGACCAGCATTAATAAAACTTAGAGGTTGCTGGATTAGAACCCTGCTTTAGCTGTATTGTGGTCATAAACTGACATCTGTTGCCACAAGAAGAGCTTGGCAGCAGGTGTGTTTTTTACACTCTGTACTATGTATTAGTGCTGACTACCATGCAATGCTGCTTAATACGTTTGTGCGATCGAAAGTACAAGATGCAACAATGTATCTTTTTTGAAATTGGCAGTAACTGCTTATTGTTTGCAGGTGTTATGGAACTGCAAGTGTTGTGGAAGCTTGCTGATTCCCATGCAATGTCACTTAGCGTGTTTGCGTGACGGAAGTCAAAAGTTGTACTAATGTATCTTTTTAGAAGTTAACAGTGTCTGCTTGCTGTTTGCGGCATTAGGCCATGTTTGTGTGAAGGTGAGGAATGCACAAACAATTCAAGTAAAAGCCAACATATATTATGCTTGTAAAACGTTTTTCTTAGCTTTCATCATTAAAGAATAAATGTGGGACTTGAACCATGATCTACATATTCTATGTGCTGTGTGCTTCATCGAGTTTACCAGGTATGCTACACACACTTGATTCACAGCTGTAATGTATGCTGTCCTTATCATAGGAGCAACTTCCATTAATTTTAATTTATTTATTCATTTCACCATATTTGTGGTAAACCACATGTTGTGCAAATACTAATATTTAAAAAAATAAAAACTTAAAAAAGGAAACAAAAATAACATTAGAAAATACATTTTAACACCTTACAAATGTTTACACAACTCTGGATTTGAACTGTCATATTAATGAAACTAACAAACACACTAGCTGTGTCTTATCTATCCCACAGAAACAACTTTGAAATAGGAAAGCAAATCATTGTGCATAAAAGCAAATCCCATTTCCTCCACAGTATTAACAAGACATATACACTTGCACACTCTTGGTTTGTACGTGTGTTACAGATTTATTGTAATGTGTGATCACACAACCTGTTACTAGTATTGTTTACAGCAATGCAGCTCTGTTTTCTATTTGTATTCTCTTCATTGCTCTCTTATCTGTGCTGCACTCTCAACCATGCAATATGTAGGTCATTTTGTTTTATTGTCCTATAAATCTATGATAAAATGACATGACATTGAAAAACAGTTTTCAGCAAAGGCAGGAGAGCTTAGCTATTAGTGAAAAAAATGAGAACTGTGTGCTGTTCACTTCCATTTAAAAACTTGAAAGTTACTTCTGCACTTTTGTTAGTGTATCCTAGGTGACACACCCAATGCAGGTGAGGTAGTCTGAATTGTTGTTGTGTCTTCCTTCTCCCTCACACTAATCATTCACAGTTGCAATCCATTAGCAGTTAATGCCAAGGTAGTGCCTACACTATGTTTATACCTGCTGCACAAAGTCAAAAGTTTGGAATTCAGCAATTCTAATGAGTTTACACCTCATTCCATCTTCACCAAACCCAGAGGCCAGAATCCACACTATAAAAAGGTAACCATTTAGCTAGGAAACTTGAAGGTGAGGAGACTTATGTATTTGGAGAACACAGAAGATTGCTTTTCCTTTTGATTTATTTGCAGAAAAAGCTTTTGATGTTGCTAAGTATGATTGTAGTTTTCAAATGCATTTGTTAATATGTTACAAAGTAAATGTTTATGTACACACATTAGAAAATGGAAAATTGTATGCACTTCTTATAGTTCACTGTTGGCACAGGCATTTTGGACAGGCATTCTTTCTCAGATAGACAGCCTATTAACTTTCATCACAACTGTTATTAAAACTGGGAGAGTGACACAGATTTTCATCTGTTTGATTGTTTTGATAAGTACTTAAGTCACAAAGTCATGTAATGTTATTGTTCACATTTGGTCAGCTTTTCAGCTAAGAGCTCAAGTTTTACTGCCTTTGGAGAAGGCTTAGTTACACAGCAGGAATGCCAACATCTTCCTCTGTATGCTCCTTTTATTTACTGCCCATTTCTCCACTAGTTACCGACAGCAAGTAAAATGCATAAACTTGTCACACAACTGCCTTAGCAGCACAAAGACACATCATTATTCCTTGCAAAGGGCAAACTGATTGCCATTCAAGGCAAAGCTAACCTCTTTTTTGGCTCCGTCTCTTCAAACTCCTCTTCAAAGGCAGCCCCCCCCCAACTATGAATAACTACATCCAATGCACACTACAACTTAAGACACCGATCCACTAATGGTCCTATTCTCATAATTCCATCAACTAAACTTCAGATGTTTGCCATCTGATCTTACAGAAATCAGAGATTACAAACAGTTCAGATGCACGTTCAAGAGATACATAACTGAACAATATGTCAGTACACAGGCCATGTTGCCTAACACTCATGGTTGCACTATTCCATTCTTCTCAGAAAATCTTGGCTGCTTAATCTCCTAACCTCTCCAACATATGAACTCATATCCACTGCCTCCCCATCTGACCATTCCATTCCCTACTATTTATCTGATACCCAGTTCTCCTGTTATTAGCTCTTCTAATGTCACTCTTAGTATTCTACTAATCCTGCTCACTTCAATGCTAAAATGTCCTTCCATGCTTGTATATATTATGTCAGTTCTTTTGACTGGACTACATTTACCTTACCCATTACACCTGTATTATTCATTGTATAGCCCTGATCCTACTTCTTTTTGAGTCTGCATGTTACTTTACTGTCGTTACTATGTATGTAACTGCAAATGGCCAAGTTTGATCAGAACTCAACCCCAGAATACAAACATAAATAAATAATTGAATAAAAAATAATCAGCTGCACTTAATGAACCATCCAGCACATAAGCCAGGAAGAGTGCATCTGAGCAGCTAAGGCTTCCCAAACTACTCACTATGCATGGAAATGTCCCAGTAATAGGTTACACCATAGTGAGATATATAGGCACACCACTTTTCTGATCTCCAGACCAGAAAGCAAAACCTCTGAATAACTATGTTTAAATATCGTTGCAACATAGATGTTATTGTCAAGTCCCTTCCGATACCCTAATCCTTACACATGTAAATAAGTGGTGTACTAGAAATGGACTCATATTAAATACAACCAGCTACTACTATATTTGGTAGACACCCCCTGCCCTCAGCATACAACATAGACAGTATCCCACTTTAAAATAAAAATGTTGTTAGGGACCTTGTATCATGGGTTGACAATTATCTCTTTTGATCATCATATGCCAACAGAAGTCAGAAAACCTACGTAGTGCATTTACTTGCCAAAGGAATATCATCCAGATCTAAAGAGGTCATGTTCCCTTATATATAGCACTGATTAGACCAGTTATTGAATAGAGTGCCCCTTCAGGATGTATCTCTACCAGATATATTAAACAACTAGAAAGGCCCTGGAGGTTTTTAGCTAAAACAATCATTGCCTTAAAGAACCTGAGCTACCATGAGAGAATGTAAACACTGTCTCTTTATTCAGTATCATCTAGATGTTTGAGGAGAAAGCTCTGCCTTGTCTTCCATTCCTTAAGGGAGCCTGTTGTCCTGGATCTCTTGTATTTGCACAAGTCTAATAGTTTCAAAAGTACCAGCACCTGGAACCCAAACCTTCACCAGGAGTTAAATAAAACTGATTGAGAGACAGATTTGTCAAGCAGTACCTCCCCCACCTCTAGAATAGACTCCCCCTACACATTAAGCCGTGTTCTACAGTATCAGCCTTCAGACTGGACCTGGGCGATTGCATGGCTGTGCACCAGTTTACTCCGTGCTTGAATGCCCCAGCTTTCCATATGGCATAAGAGTATGTACTAGCAATGAATAAGTGGTCACGAGACTCAATTGCCCTGAAATTCCTGTGTAACTCAAGAATCCTACAAAAAGGTATTATTTTTTGGTTCTAATTTAATAAGAAAACAAAAAATATGATATGGATAGATACTGAGTTTGTTAGCATGAAAAACATGAAATATACTTTTTGTGAAACAAATGGCAAAAAAGAGCACCAGAATGGCTGTACACCCTCATCAATAAAATGCACTTTGTTGGTGGATCAACTGTAAGTACAGAAACAACTTTGTCATCGTGTAATTTATTGCAGAAGTCTAACAGAGGTGTCATAAGTCCAAGTGAAAAAAAAAAGCTTCTATACTCATGAGAAATAAATAGGATGTTTAGTTCTGGTGAAATGCTAAGTCAGTAAGAGTACTAAAGGCCATCATTGCGGTCAGCTTACTGAGCTGTAGTTCCATGCACCATCCAAAATGCCGGACCATGGCAGGAAAGGCATATGAACTAAAGCCATCCAGGCATGCCATTGAAAGGCTGTATGTCTGTTTCACTCTCTGGGATGTCATTATGAAACTTTAAGTATTCAGCTACAGAACACACCAGTGGCGTACCAAGGGCAGAGCAGTGGGGACAGTCTGCCCAAGTGTAAGCAGAGTAAGGAGGTGCATTAGGCAGGGAAAAGAGGGTGTTGGCCCTGGTGCAAGTGGTTAGGAGTTGCAGCAGATGCCAAAGAGGAAGTACTGCATTAATGTGTAGTGCCAGCATTGAGAAAGGAATGCAGATACTAAGTTTGTGGTCACAGCTAAAGTGCTGAACTGAAGTATTTGTATTTTGAATGTAGCAAGTAGGCTGCTATAGTTGCTAATCAGAAGAAGCTTTTTTTTATTCTTTTCCGTTTTTATAAGATCTTTTTTTACCCCTCAACTTAAATTGAAGAACACCAGACAGGGGAAAGTGCACTGTATGTCATTGGAAAGTGCACTGTATGTCACTGGATCGTACACAGGACTTCAAACTCAACTTCAAAGCTTCCTCTGCATCCCAATTCCAAGTTAGACCCCACTGTTTTAGCCACTTCAAGGAATGGGATTATAGCCACAGCATGTTATAACTGAAAAAAGATTTTTTCTAGTTAAATATGTTGATAAATACATATACATACATACACACACACACATATACGTATATATATATATATATATATATATATATATATATATATATATATATATATATATATATATTTATTATACACACACAAACATTCATAATGTGTGTGATTGTTGATAAGATGTAAATTCTTAAAGTTTTAAGGACTGCACTTACGGTCCTTGAACAATCACTGGGATTACAAAACATGCAATAATGACATAATCACAGACTCTCCATTTCTTCATTCCTGCCATAATCTTATTCTAGTTGCACATCTGGCTTCATTTCATGGTTATTGCCCCCTTAATCCTTCCACTAATTCAACATTTAGGGTGTTAAGGCTGCAGCAGCCCCCCATGCTACAATACCAACATTTCATTACTGTATTGTGTTGCTTTGATACAGCATGAAGTCATTTTGCATTGTCTTGTTGTAATATGCATCATGGACAGTTACCTGAAGTGGGTTTGTAATATCCTGCTGCAATTAATTTAATGCAAGGGGTCTGTCACTGCCCTAAACCCTAATAACTTAATTAATTAAATTTTACTACGAACATTAATTACAGAATTCTCTCACAGGATTCACATGACATTCATAGTGGCATGTCACGTCATTCATTTGCCTGTAATGTACTAGTTTGTGTTACTTAATTCACTATTACACTCTTGACTAGTGTAAATTCTTAACATATACTAAGAAGTTCCAAAACTGACATATAAATGTCATCAATGCTATTAAGCAGGTCAAATTTTGTGAAGAAGCACCAAACTAGAATTTTTGTGCAGGTTGGGGCATGCTTTCCTTGATTAATATTAGTGACTGATTTCTTTAACAGTGATAATGTGCATGTCACTTCACTGCTTGTATATCTGAGCTTCATTTAACACCAAATATGCACTCAATATGTAAATGACAATTCAAATTGTTTCATCTGGGATACACATGTGCATACAGCAGTGTGCTAATTCCATGGATAAGCATCATTCTAAATATTTATGATTCAGGTATTGTGTGAGCAGGTTTGGCTACAGCGCATCTGACATGGTGCTTCTTTGAGATACAGTCTAACGTAATAATGTTGATACTGTCAATTGTAGAATTCCCACCCTAACCTGTCCTAGACATTTTATTTTTATTTATTTTATTTATTTATTTATTTAGTATTTGTTTACCAGAGAGTCCAACTGGGGTGAAAGGTATCACATTTTCATCAGAGTCCCAGGGAGAAAAGCTCGATACAAGTACAATGCAGTATATTACGTTACACAGAAAATACACAAAAGTACAATATAAAAAACACTTCTGTACAGGAGGAGTATAACAAAGTATATACTCTAAAATATAACAGTTATGTACAGAATAATAGTGTAAACAGTATATTTAGATTGCAGACATGTAAAGGGATAGCTTTTAATAAAGCTTATTTATTCTTTGCTGACCACACTAGACTGGTGGCCTCTTTTCAGGGGAGATCAAAGTGGCATTTCTACTATTATAGGTTCATAGGTGTGTACTAGGCTAATGGCCCTGAAGCCTATATAAGCCTAGCCCAAGAAGATTCCCTGGCATCATGCCACCCAAAGTTAGTTCCCAGTGCAACAAAACCATGAAAGTTGCACTGAAAGCGACCCAATAAAGCCACGGACGAAGGCAACCAGTATATGTAACGTTTTATTTTATTTTTAGTTCCCAGTGCCCCTGTCAAGCAATGCCACTTAAGTGATCCCCAGAGTGAGCTTCCTCTTGCCCATCCACTCATCAAGATGTCTCTTAAAGAGGGCCAGTGAAGTGCTATGCTTGACGTGAATGGGAAGTTTGTTCCAAAGTATGGGACGTGTCTGGATTAGGATCCTGTCCTTTCAGCATGTTCTGTTTATTGTGGTAATGGGGTTTAGGTCCCTGGAGTGTGTGGCACAGAGGGATTGGGATTTCTTTAGGTGTAGCATATCTAGCAGCTCCGGGTCAGACATGGCTTTGTAGGTCAAACAGAGATCGCCTCTAAGTAGACGATAAGAGACAGAGTATAGCTGGAGTTTTTTTGAGTCTGTCAGTATACAGCATGTGTCTAAGGCCTAAGATCCTCTTAGTGAGGTATTTATGTGGCCTTTCCAGGTGTTGTAGGTGTCTAGTAAGGTACATACCAAATGGGGCATTGTATTCTATAATAGGTCTAATGAGGGATGAGTAGGGAGGGATTATGACCTCTTTCTTCCTGGATGAGAAACCTTTTGTAATGAGATGTGCCACATAGAAGGACTTTCTGACTACAGTGGCAATGTGGTTATCAAAGAAGAGGTTGCTGTCAACCTGTGTCCCCAAGTCTCTTATCATACTTTTGGTGTTTAGTGGACTACCACCTATGTGGTAGTTCACGGGCACCAAATTTTTTCCAAAGGGAATGACAATGCACTTTTTGGCATTGAACTTAAGGCCATGGTTCTGGCACCAGTCAGTGAGGCCTTTTTGTAGAATGTCCACATCTGTTGGAGAATCAATAATGGCTCCCAGTTTGCAATCATCTGCAAACTTGGTCAGCCAGAGTCTCTTTGTGTTGGCTTGAACTTCAGAGAAGTTGGTGCCAAACAGGAGAGGACCTAGGACCGATCCCTGTGGGACACCACTTGTAACTGTTCAGTAGTCAGATTTGGAGTCCACTACTTTCACAGTGTGGGTTCTATCAGTGAGCCACTTGGCAACCCATCTTATAACATAGGGGTTTATGCCTAGTTTAGTGATTCTATGATTCCTGAGTGAGGGATGGTGTTGAAGGCCTTGGCAAGATCTAGGTAGGCTGTGTGAACTACCTTGCCCTCATCCACAGCTCTGGTGATAGACTCGAAGATGTCTATTAGGTTGAGCAGGCATGATCTACCTTTCACAGACCCAAACTGCGTGGGGTCCACAGTTTGGAGATTCCCTATGTCCTTATTTATAAGGTCCATGACGATGCGCTCCATAGCCTTATATATCAGACTCATCAGACTAATGGGGCGGTAGTTCCCAGGGTGTGTAGTTGCTCCCCCTTTGTGGAGTGGGATGATCATAGCAGTGTGCCATTTGGGAGGAACAAAGCCTGAAATGGGGCTGTGATTGAAAAGGGTACTCAGGTATGGTGCCAGTTCACTTTGTAATTAATGTAGAAATCAGCCAGGGATATTATCGGGTCCCATGGAAGCTGTATTCTTGGCTTTGGACAGTGCTGTTTTTACCTATGTAGCTGTGATAATAGGGACTTGGCATTCCTCAGGTATTGTGATAGGCCCTTTAGGGGGTGAAAGGGGGGAAAGTTCGCACTGAACCTGTCAGCCAATATGTTGGCAATATCAGTTGGTTCTGTATATGTTTTGCCATTGTGCTGTAACAGAGCAGATCTGAGTATTGCCATGTAGATTCTTGACATAACTATAGAATGCCTTGTAGTTGTCTTTAGAATTTGCAGCAATTTTGTTTTTGTAGCTAGCTTTAGAGGATTTGATGATGGATCTCAGTTTTTTACTGAGGCTAACAAGGGAGTTTTTCCAGTCTTGGGAATTCACCTTTTCTGCAACAGTTTTTTCCTTCTGTTGTAGAGTTTGTTTACGGTGGGGGGCCACCAGATTGGCTTCCTTTTTTGGAAGAAAATGTCTTGGTTATGTTTGGTATGGCCTGTTCCATGCACTTGTGTATGTGCTCATACAGTGCACTGGTGTATGATTCAGCTGTCATGAACCTATTTTCCATTTGCATGGGTGTTGTGAAGTTAGCCACCTCTGTTTTTAGAAGCCCGAAATTGGCTTTGGAGAAGTTTTTTACAGTGGTTGCCTTTATCGGGAGTGAGCTTGGGATGTGGATATCCATGGTGATTAGCTTGTGGTCAGATATGACCAGGGAGGAGTTGATTAATGGTGTAGAGCAACAGTCGCCAATGTTAGTAATGATCAGGTCAGTGATATTTCTACCCCTGGTGGGGGTAAGAATGAGTTGGTCCTGGGCACTGGAATTAATGAATTCTAGATAACGTTGAGCAAGTGTGCTGGTACATGAGTAATTTTTCCAGTTAATGGAGGGGTAGTTAAATCCTCCCAGTATAAGGGTATTGGGTTGTACCCTAATATTTTCCAGTATGTTTAGGAATGTGGAGTGGGAGTCTTGGGACATGGTGGGGATCTCTAGCAAGCTACAACCTGGATTGCAGTTTTACGCAGTATTAGTTGTACTTGAAGTATCTCTGATGCGTTATGTTGGGCTACTAGTCTGGAGGTGTGCATATCCTTTATGAATATGGAGACACCATTGCCTTTAGTGCTTTGGTCCAGGTTTAGAGGCCGAAAGGTGTGGTATGAATTATAGCCTGGTAGTGCTGGGGTGCTGTCCGGAGCCTTGAAACAGGTCTCGGTCACTGCACAGATGTCGATTTTCTTCATTTTAAGGAGTGCTTCCAGCGAGTGCATTTTGAAATTTAGACTGCTAGCATTGAGTAGCATAACCCTCAGATTTCATTTGCTTGTAGCTGTTATGGTGGTAAATTTGTCTTCAGGACATTACCTAAAAAAGGCACTATAGGGGTGGCAAGAGCCTTGGCCAGTATCCAGAATCCCTGGGGTGACAGGTGCAGGCCATATCTGGTGAAGCATTGAGGTCTGTCGATCATGTCATCCCAGGCAGACAGATACTGGATCCCCTGAGAATGAGACCAGAAACTTAGCCAATTGTTGAAGTCAATCATTTTCTGCTTGTACTGTGGTATCATTCTGGGTGATGGCAGGATGCTACTGAGACCTAGGGTCATACCTGCCTAGGCTACAAGATCTAAGAGCTCCTCTATGTCTCTTTTCATGTAGTCCAGGGAGGTATCTCTCATGTCATTTACACCAACATGGACAATGACAGAGTCATATTTGTACCTGTTGTGGAGTGACCTAAGTGTGTGTGTTATGTGGTG